>NC_057803.1:425615788-425915788 GCF_018294505.1 Triticum aestivum | reverse complement strand
GGAGTTACATCAAATAGATCTCCAAGAGACTATTGTATTGAGAATCAAAAGAGATAGAGGAAGCCATCTAACTACTAACTACAGACCCGTAGGCCTACAATGAACTACTCATGCATCATCCGAGAGGCACCAATGAGGACGATTAACCCCTCCATGGTGGTGTCTAGATTGGATATGTGGTTTCTGGAACTTGTGGCGCCTGGAATTGATTTTCGTCAACTCCCCTAGGGTTTATGGAATATTGGGGTATTTATAGAGCAAAGAGGCACTACGGGAGGCCAACGAGGTGGGCACAAGCCACCTACTTCTTTGGCCCAACAGGTGTCTTCTGGTCCAGAAAAAATCTCCAAAAAGTTTTACTATGTTTGGAATCCATTTGGTATTGATTTTATGTGAAGTAAAAAACAAGCAAAAAATAGAAACTAGCACTGGGCACTATGTCAATAGGTTAGTCCCAAAAATGATATAAAGTTGCTATAAAATGATTGTAAAACATCCAAGAATGATAATATAATAAGATGGAACAATCAAAAGTTATAGATACGTTGGAGACGTATTAGCATCCCCAAGCTTAATTCCTGGTCGTCCTCGAGTGGGTAAATGATAAAATACAGAATTTTTGATGTGGAATGTTGTCTAACATGTTCATCACATATTCTTTTCTTTGTAGCATGGACATTTGGACTTTTATATGATTCAAAGCAATAGTCTAGTTTTGACATGAAGATTTCAATACTCAAGCATATCAACAAGCAACCATGTCTTTCAAAATATCAATACTAAAGCAAGTTATCCCTAGCCCATTATGCTCAATCATTGATCCATTCATGAAACGCACTCGCATATTAGCTACATTCAATGCTCAAGTACGATCATAGTTCCCCTTAGCTGGTGCTTTATAAGAGAAGATGGAGACTCAAATAAAAATAAAAATTGTATAAAGTAAAAGAAAGGCCCTTTGCAGAGGGAAGTAGGGATTTGTAGAGGTGCTAGAGCTCAACGGAAAAAGATAGAGATAAAAAATTTTGGGTGGCATGCTTTTCCTGTCAACGAAAACGATCGAGTAGTTCCCATACTTTCCATGCTAGCTAGATATATCATAGGCGGTTCCCAAACAAAAAAATAAACTTTATTCCTTTTTCCACCATACTTCCACATTCCACGACTAACCGAATCCATGGGTGCAGTCCATACCAACACTTTCCAAGGAATTTATTATTTGACAACATAAAGTAAATTCATTTTTTATTTCAGGACTGGGCATCCCTAATACCTTTTCCAAACTCTCGTGCAATGACAAGTGAATAAACACTCATCTTTAGAATAACACATCTAGCATGGAAACATATCAGCCACCCCCTACCGTTTCAGGAGCGGTACGAGAACACAAAAGAGAACTTTATTTTGAAAATTAGAGGTGGCACATACAAATTTTCTTAGAACGGCAAAAGAATACCTCATATAGGTAGGTATAGTGGACTCGTGTGACAAAATTGGGTTTAAGAATTTTGGATGCACAGTAGTGATCATAGTTAGTGCAAATGAAGGCTAGCAAAAGATTGAGAAGCATCCAACCAAGAAACAAAAAATATCATAAGCGAGCATTAAGCATAACTAACACCAAATAATGCATCACAAGTAGCATATAATTTCATTGCATAACTATTGACTTTCGTGCTTGCATAGGGAATCACACACCTTAACACCAATATTCTTACTATAGCATAATTACTCATCAACATGATTCACAAATTATATCACCATATCACAAAATTGTTAAAGGAATCAAGTTTATTTTGTCCAATGATCTTCATAAACGTTTTTATTATATCCCTATTGAATATCTATCACTTTGGGACTAATTTCATATGTTGCTTTTGAAAGCTCAAACAAATCTATGTGAAGAATATGAGCATAACAATTTTCTTCTCTCAAAATAATTTAAGTGAAGCATGAGAGAATTTCTAAATAAATTTACTAACTCTTAAATAAATCTAAGTGAAGCATGAGAGCATTTCTTCAAAAATAATAAAGCACACCATGCTCAAAAAGATATAAGTGAAGCACAAGAGCAATTCCATAGCTAAAAAAGATTTAAGTGAAGCATAGAGAGCAATTCTAACAAATCATAGCATAATTTTGGCTCTCTCAAATAGGTGTGTCCAGCAAGGATAGATGGCTAAAAGTAAAAAGTAAAACAAGCAAAGACTCAAATCACACAAGACGCTACAAGAAAAACTCATGATATGTGACGAATAAAAATATAGCTCCAAGTAAAATACCGATGGTTGTTAGAAGAAAGATGGGATGGCACTCGGGCATCACCAAGCTTAGTTTCTTGCTTATCTTTTATATAATATCTTGAGATGCCACGGGCATCCCCAATATTAGGTTCTTCTTACTCCTTATTCCTTCATACATCGTGATCTCACCCAAAACTTGAAAACTTCAATCACACAAAACTTCACAAAACCTTTGTGAGATCCGTCGGTATAAGAAAGAAAATCACTACTATTACTATTGTTGCAAACCCATTCATATTTTATTTTTGCATTATATCTACTATATTCCAACTTTGCTATAGCTTATACCCTCCAATAGAAACCATAGATTCATCTAAATAAGCACACAACACAAAGAAAACAAAATCTGTCAAAAACAGAACAGTCTGTAGTAATCTGAAAAAACTTTTGATACTTCTGTAACTCCGAAAATTCTTAAAACTTAGGATAACAAGGGAAATTTTTATATTAATCTTCTGCAAAAAGAATCAATATTTTATTGCGCTTATGTTAAAAATAAGAATATTTTTTGGGGCGCAAAAGTTTCTGTTTTTCAGCAAGATCAAATTAACTATCACCCAACATGACCCCAAATGCTTTGCTTGGTACAAACACTAAATGAAACATAAAAACACAATCATAACAGTAGCATAATTGTTCAAACACTCAAGAACAGAAAGAAAAAGACAAAAATAATTTTTATTCATTGGGTTGCCTCCCAACAAGCGCTATTGTTTTATGCCCCTAGCTAGGCATAATGCAATGAATCTAAGTGTTTTCATCTTTAGTTTCATTCTCTTTAGAGGTGTGTTGTTAGGAGGTTTTGCATATACAACATAAAACACCTTATCCATAGAGACTTTAGCACTATCAAGTTTCTTATCATCGTAACCCCTTTGATTTCCAGCAACAATCCAAGAATAGTGTTGATTAACATCATTGAAAACTTGTTGGATTATATCTAAAACATGGACTTCCTTCTTAAGATTCTCATCAAAGATTTGATTATCCCCAAGAAAATGTCTTAGCACATAAACCTATCATAAAGAATTACATCTATCACCGTTTTTTCACGATTCGTACCATAGAAATCAAAAATTTCCCTAGCTTCCCGTATTATGTAATCAAATTCATTCAGAAGAACAAGGGTGGCTAACTTTTTTGCTTTAGGATCCTTTATAAGGGGAAACTCAAAAAAATCTTTACAAGGTAGGATGAGTGCGGATAAATTTATTTTCAAGTTTCAGAACTAGTGCTGAAATAGCTTCAGCATAAGATTTAGTCCTCTTAAGTTTAGGATCATCATCAAGACTTAAATTTCCAACACAATTGAAAAATTCTTGGATATGTTATTTTCCTATAACATTCCCTTGCCCAAGAAAAAAAGTTTTAGCATCCATATTGCCAGATCATCCAATTTTAGGAGTTAGGCCATCATCTGTTTCTGCCATACCAAAGGCAGTCATGGTGACAGGAACTCCACGAGAAACACGAACAAAAAAAGGGCGAATAGAACGACAAATTTTGTGAAGTGGGGGAGATGAAAACGAGAGGCAAATGGAAAATAATGTAATTGCGAGGAGATGAGATTTGTGATTAGGAACCTGGTAGATGTTGATGATGTCTCCCCGGCAACGGCGCCAGAAATTGATTCTTTGATTGCGGCTTGAACTACGTCGGTATTTTCCCAAAGAAGAAGGGATGATGCAGCACAACTACGTTAGATATTTCTCTCAGTGATGAGACCAAGGTTATCGAACTAGTAGGAGAATCACGCAACACTAGTAAATAGTACCTGCACACAAAGAACAAATACTTGCAACCCGACATGTCAAAGGGGTTGCCAATCCCTTCCGGGTAACGGTGCGAGAAATTGTCGAGTTGACGAGATAAAAATATGATAGATTGGATAAATAGACCTCGAATAAATGCAAAGTAAAATAAAGTGCAGCAAGGTATTTTTGGGTTTTTGGAAATATAGATCTGAAAATAAATGCAAATAAAAATAGATCTCGAAGGAAAATATAATAAAAAAGAGACCGAGGGGCCATAGATTTCACTAGTGGCTTCTCTCGAGTAAAAATAGCATATAATGGGTAAACTAATTACTGTTGGGTAATTGATAGAACATAAAATAATGACGATGATATCCAGGCAATGATCATTATATAGGCATCACGTCCAAGGTTAGTGGATGGACTCCTGCCTGCATCTACTACTATTACTCCACATATCGACCGCTATCCAGTGTGCATCTAGTGTATTAAGTTCATGGAGAAACGGAGTAATGCAATAAGAATGATGACATGATGTAGACAAGATCTATTTATGTAAAAATAGACCCCGTCTTGTTGTCCTTAATAAACGATACATATGTGTCGTTTCCCCTTTTGTCACTGGGATCGAGCACCGTAAGATCGAACCCATCACAAAACACCTCTTCCCATGGCAAGAAAAATCGATCTAGTCGGCCTAACTATACCAAAGATTGGAAGAATAAATATGAGACTATAAGTAATCATGCATATAAGATATCAATAGACTGAAATAACTTTCATGGATAAAAACATTCAGCTAATCATAAACTCAAAGTTCATCGGATCCCAACAAAGACACCGCAAAAAGAGTTACGTCAAATATATCTCCAAGAGACCATTGTATTGAGAACTAAAAGAGAGAGAGAGAGAGAGAGAGAGAGAGAGGAAGCCATCTAGCTACTAACTACGGACCTGCAGGTCTACAATGAACTACTCACGCATCATCGGAGAGGCACCAATGAGGATGATGAACCCCTCCGTGATGGTGTCTAGATTGGATTTGTGGTTTCTGGAACTTGCAGAGGCTGGAATTGATTTCCGTCGACTCCGTTAGGATTTCTGGAATATAGGGGTATTTATAGAGCAAAGAGGCTATACGGGAGGCCATCGAGGTGGGCACAACCCACCTGGGCATGTCTGGGCCCCCAGGCATGCCCTGGTGGGTTGTGCTCCCCTTGGAGCCCCCCTCTGGTACTTCTTCAGCCCAACAGGTGTCTTCTGGTCCAGGAAAAATCCCCAAAAAGTTTGCTGCGTTTGGACTCCGTTTGGTATCGATTTTCTGCGAAGTAAAAAACGAGCAAAAAACAACAACTGGCACCGGGCACTATATCAATAGATTAGTCCCAAAAAGGATATAAAGTTTCTATAAAATGATTGTAAAATATCCAAGAATGATAATCTAACAGCATGGAATAATAAAAAATTATAGATACACTGGAGATGTATCAGGGGTCAAATCACAAAGCCCTACCTTTCCCGCATTATGCTGGACAGACAAAACAACCATCATTTTGCTCTAGGGCGCAAGAGCATAAAGAAAAAAGAAAACCAATGATGCATGCAGCAGCTACCTAGGGCGCCCTAGGGTAGGAGCCTCCACTACAAATCTACTTATCCCTCATCCTCTTAAAGAAAACCGATGATGCGTGCAGCGGGTAGGGTTTGTAGGAGTACTACGGCGTAAACTGGAGAGGGATTGAGTTCGAGTCGACGCCTTAATATGGGTGGGCCGCTTGGTTTTACAAGAATGAGGCACAATTTAGGATTCGGTGAGGAGTGGAGATATATGTACACATAATTGTGGATGTAGGCTCGACTAAAAGGCAATGACGCATGGGCCCAGTATTTTGATATACCCGTTGCTACGTAATAATGCATAAAAAGTTCATCCAAAAAATCTATAACTAATGGGAAGTGAATGTATGCTTAAAATGAAAATGTAATACAAAGAGAAAAAAATGAATTGCACTTAAAAGAATGACATTTCTAATAAAAATGTGAATGTGAACTACATATGTGTGCACATGACCAACACATATATTGTCAATACAAAATCTAATGCAAGAAATAACTTAAGAGTAACATGCATAAATTGATGATGTGCTGCTTGAATGCATAGAGTACAAAAACAATGTGATTTATGACTTTGCATGCATGACGTGTTCATGTGCCATAGTTGCATGTCCAGGAAAAAGGCTAGTGGGTTGTACTAGCTATTTAAGAATAGAAGATGTATATATGGAAGTTGTAGGGAAAGAGATGACAAGTATCTCAATTTCTATGAGTAGGGATTGGAAAAGGGATGTCATTTGGTTCACATCATAGGAACTTTTCTATTGAATCTAGGCTAATGTTTATTTTCCTCCGAAATTGTGGGAGTATAGGAATACATTCATATGAACCAAGTGGCTCTAAATCTATAAAAATGAAATGTGGAGTATATGAATCTATTCCTATGAACCAATTGGCTCTAAAGGAAAAATCCTATAAAAATCATGTCATATAGAGTTCCTATGATATTCCTCCACACCAAAGGATGGTTGAAATTGCTGCAGGTGATACGACGGTCTTTCTTTGTACACTCCTCCCCCATCTTTATAGTTACCTCTCGAAGATGAATGAAATGACATATACTGGGTATTTTATATGTTCATTTTGTTATACGAAAACTCAACAAAAGTTTGCGAGGCTCAAATTTTTAATAAAGCTATATGCACTATATTTCGGAATGGAGGGAGGAGCATATGGTAGTTGCTATAACACTCACGTGGAAGATTTGTGTGTCGGAGGAGTGGCTGTTCAGTTAAATGCCATGCCAAACCTGCTACTCTTGAATGCCGATCTAACGGTTCTTACGACGTTCGTCGATAAACGGCTTGTGGAGAACGTTTGCCAGATATGATTTATGGACACATGCATTGCATTGGTACGTGCCCCCTCTCCCTCTCACGCACACATGCACCCTCACGAGTCACGACTCCCCCGAGTCCTCTCGCACCCACTGTCTATCTGTAGGTAGACATCAAACACATATGTGCTCTTCACATCCTACCCTCAGAACTTCTATAAAATAAAAGACGTTGCGCACCTTTTATTTTAACTCACACGTCACACACTTATACTATTACTCTTGTGGCGAACGTTCTTTGGGCGTTGCATATTGTACTCTCATGAAGAGAAGCGGTGCACGGACGCACTAGTTCTCTCACACCCACTCGTGGGTACACATAGGAGTGCATTTTTTTGAAGCTAGGAGCACATTTGTTTACAAAGAGGCATCCCAATTTACATTTTGACTAGTCTAGTTTTCAACTTGATGGAGGGTCGGGGACCGCACGTGAATGATACAATACATAGTGCATCCTGGATGCGGCGATTTGATAGTGCAACATGGAAGCGGTGGCACGTTATTCATCGACTTTTTTTACTTAAACTTTAAATGAAAATAGTGGCTCGTGCATATTAAATTGAATAATGGATGCTACAACAAAATCACTCACTATATATAAGCAGGAGCCTCAGTGCTTGCTTTACTAGGGTTCCTCTCTTTCACTCTCTCTTGCTCTCCAGATCTAAGCAAGACATAGGTGGCGACACACTCTCCTCTCTGCTCACGGCTGGTCACAAATCTGGCCAGACCACCTCGGCCGGGGCAAGGGTGTAGGTGCATCGTTCAGGCGGTCATCAACGGCGAGGGAGGAGACCAACAACTGCTCGCGCGTCCCAATCGGCGACTGTGTCGTTCTCTCCGAGACAGCGCCGGCTCAGGAGGGCCTCCGACCCCTTCTTCCAATCTGTGGTATTGTGGCCAAGATGTGGCCTCCCGACACCGTCTTTGCCACATCCCAACGACCCTCAGGTATATATTCCTTCGAAACATGTCTTGCTCTACTGCCCCAGCTTCCCACATGGCTGTGTGTGGATCTTTTTCTACTTCCTTTGGCCATTCCAAAGCCACCTAGACTTTTACTATTTTAGAGGTAAAGCTAGTTCATACTGTCGAATCTACGAGTTGGTTCAAACAGGTAAGAAAGTGGGAAAGCTGTAGCATGAATCTAGGACTTGGTTCTAAGAGGAAATGGGGGAAAGTAGTAGATACTGGCTACCCAACCAGTCCCTTGGTTGAAAAGGCAAAGAAAGCGGGGTCGATGGCGAAGGGTGGGGGAAGGTGGACCTGTCTCTTGGTCGAAAAAGGAAAGAAAGTGAGGGGTGTTGGGGGACAATGCAAATGAGAACGAGCGGGTCTAGATTTCCTGTGCTCACGTAGGAAAATGTCACCGAGGAGATAAAAAATGGGACAAATGCAGACATATTGCCTGATTGTTTGCCGCTCTCGGCAACCACATCTGCCTCACCACTTTATGCCCCTGCTGTCACTACGCCCATAACACTACCGTTAATGTAAAATCACATGAAGCATGAAGCAATGCCGCCTAATGTCACTATTAAGTAATGGTCTAGTGCCATCGATAAGTTGAAGCAATGCCACCTAATGTCACTATTAAGTAATGTTGTTGTCGGTCTAGTGTCGTCAATAAATTGAAGCAATGACACCACCATTTTATGAAGTGATTCTGTCTTGCTTTATTTCCCATGAATTGTGTTTTTGCAGTTACACTTAAATCTCACTCCGCTAACATTGCTTCATCCTAGTGGAACTGCACAAATTTGATTGCACATTTACTGACCATGTGCTACTCTCATGACAGTAATACTAATGCTATTGTTCTGCATGTTAATCTAGTGGCAGTGTTGATGTGATGTGATGTGACTTCTTACTTAATGGCACTTTCATACTGTCAATGTAGTGCTAATTGTAACACAATAGACGTTGTTGTTAATCATATGCCACTGCAAATAACTGTCACTGTTTAAATAATAGTATTTCATATTTACGCAAACAGGGATGTATGTCTCTATATCGTCTCTATCTTTACAATCAAAAGTACACACCTCAGTTTTAGTAGAACTGCACAAAATGAGATGGCTATTCCTAGCTGTCATCATCTAACCTACCGTCTTACAGGTATTCCTACATCAGTACTAACTAGGTAGAATGACCAACGCAATCTAAAAGAAGCTGATTCGTATGTTTTACTTCTTAATTGCAGTGTAGGGATGAGTGAAAACAACTGCATCCTAGTCGGGAATGCACTTTATCCCAATTCACGGATGGACAGAGGACTAGCGGGCACGGCTGCATGCTACCTCTTGAGCACTGCGTTGGTTTCCCTTGAAGAGGAAAGGGTGATGCAGTAAAGCAGCATAAGTATTTCCCTCAGTTTTTGAGAACAAAGGTATCAATACAGTAGGAGACCACGTGCGAGTCACTACGTACCTACACAAACAAATAAGAACCTCGCAACCAATGCGATAAAGGGGTTGTCAATCCCTTCATGACCACTTGCAAGAGTGAGATCTAATAGAGATGGTAATAATAAGATAAATTTTTTTGGTATTTTTATGATATAGATTGAAAGCAAAGATTGCAAAATAAAGTAGATTGGAAACTTATATGATGGAGAATAGACCTAGGGGCCATAGGTTTCTCTAGTGGCTTCTCTCAAGATAGCATAAGTATTACGGTGGGTGAACAAATTATTGTCGAGCAATTGATAGAAAAGCGAATAACTATGAGAATATCTAGGCATGATCATGTATATAGGCATCACGTCCGTGACAAGTAGACCGAAACAATTCTGCATCTACTACTATTACTCCACACATCGACCGCTATCCAGCATGCATCTAGAGTATTAAGTTCATAAGAAGAGAGTAACGCCTTAAGCAAGATGACATGATGTAGAGGGATAAATTCATGCAATATGATATAAACCCCATCGTTTTATCCTCCATGGCAATAATATAATAGGTGTCATTTCCCTTTCTGTCACTGGGATCGAGCACCGCAAAATTGAACCCAAAGCTAAGCACTTCTCCCATTGCAAGAAAGATCAATCTAGTAGGCCAAACCAAACTGATAATTCGAAGATACTTGCAAAGATAAACCAATCATACATAAAAGAATTTAGAGAAGATTCAAATATTGTTCATAGATAAACTTGATCATAAATCCACTATTCATCGGATCTCGACAAACACACCGCAAAAGAAGATTACATTGAATAGATCTCCAAGAGAATCAAGGAGAACTTTGTATTGAGATCCAAAGAGAGAAGAAGCCATCTAGCTACTAGATATGGACCCGAAGGTCTGAAGTAAACTACTCACACATCATCGGAGGGGCAATCGAGTTGATGTAGAGGCCCTCCGTGATCAATGCCCCCTCCGGCGGAGCTCCGGAAAAGGCCCCAAGATGGGATCTCTTGGGCATAGAAGGTTGCGGTGGTGGAAACATGGTGCTCCTGGATGTTTGCGGGGTATATGGATATATATATATAGGAGGAAGAAGTACGTCGGTGGAGCAATGAGGGGCCCACGAGGGTGGAGGGCGCGCCCAGGGGGGTGGGCACGCCCCCTGCCTCGTGGCCGCCTCATTGATTGCTTGACGTCGACTCCAAGTCTCTTGGATCACGTTTGTTCCAAAAATAATGCTCCCGAAGGTTTCATTCCGTTTGGACTCCGTTTGATATTCCTTTTCGGCGAAACTCTAAAATAGGCAAAAAAACAGAAATTTGGGCTAGGCCTCCGGTTAATAGGTTAGTCCCAAAAATAATATATAAGTGTAAAAATAAGCCCATTAACATCCAAAATAGATAATATAATATCATGGAGCAATAAAAAAATATAGATATGTTGGAGACGTATCAAGCATCCCCAAGCTTAATTCCTGCTCGTCCTCGAGTAGGTAAATGATAAAAATAGAATTTTTGATGTGGAATGCTTCCTAACATATTTCTCAATGTAATTTTTCTTTAGTGTGGCATGAATGTTCAGATCCGAAAGATTCAAGGTAAAGGTTTAATATTGACATAGAAATAATAATACTTCAAGCATACTAACTAAGCAATTATGTCTTCTCAAAATAATATGGCCAAAGAAAGTTATCCCTACAAAATCATATAGTCTGGCTATGATCTATCTTCATCACACAAAATATTAAATCATGCACAACCCTGATGACAAGCCAAGCAATTGTTTCATACTTTTGATGTTCTCAGACTTTTTCGATCTTCACGCAATATATGAGCGTGAGCCATGGATATAGCACTATGGTGGAATAGAATGGTGGTTGTGGAGAAGACAAAAAGGAGAAGATAGTTTCACATCAACTAGGCGTATCAACGGGCTATGGAGATGCCCATTAATAGATATCAATGTAAATGAGTAGGGATTGTCATGCAAAGGATGCACTAGAGCTATAAGTGTATGAAAGCTCAACAAAAGAAACTAAGTGGGTGTGCATCCAACTTGCTTACTCACGAAGACCTAGGGAAATTTGAGGAAGCCCATCATTGGAATATACAAGCCAAGTTCTATAATGGAAAATTCCCACTAGTTTATGAAAGTGACAACATAGGAGACTCTCTATCATGAAGATCATGGTGCTACTTTGAAGCACAATTGTGGTAAAAGGATAGTAACATTGTCCCTTCTCTCTTTTTCTCTCATTTTTTTTTTTGGGCCTTCTTTCCTTTTTTCTTTCTTTTTTTGGCCTCTTTTCTCTTTTTTTATTTTCCGTCCGGAGTCTCATCCCAACTTGTGGGGGAATCATAGTCTCCATCATCCTTTCCTCATTGGGACAATGCTCTAATAATGATGATCATCACACTTCTTTTTTACTTACAACTCAAGAATTACAACTCAATACTTAGAACAAAATATGACTCTATGTGAATGCCTCCGGCGGTGTATCGGGATATGCAATGAATCAAGAGTGACATGTATGAAAGAATTATGAATGGTGGCTTTGCCACAAATATGATGTCAACTACATGATCATGCAAAGAAATATGACAATGATGAAGCGTGTCATAATAACGGAACGGTGGAAAGTTGCATGGTAATATATCTTGGAATGGCTATGGAAATGCCATAATAGGTAGGTATGGTGGCTATTTTGAGGAAGGTATATGGTGGGTTTATGGTACCAGCGAAAGTTGCGCAGTACTAGAGAGGCTAGCAAATGTGGGAGGGTGAGGGTGTGTATAATCCATGGACTCAACATTCGTCATAAAGAACTCACATACTTACTGCAAAAATCTATTAGTTATCGAAACAAAGTACTACACGGATGCTCCTAGGGGAATAGATTGGTAGGAAAAGACCATCGCTCGTCCCCGACCGCCACTCATAAGGAAGGCAATCAATAAATAAACCATGCTCCGGTTTCATCACATAACGGTTCACCATACGTGCATGCTACAGGAATCACAAACTTCAACACAAGTATTTCTCAAATTCACAACTACTCAACTAGCATGACTCTAATATCACCATCTCCACATCTCAAAACAATTATCAAGTACCGAACTTTTCTTAGTATTCAATGCTCTTATATGAAAGTTTTTATTATGCCTAAAATCAAATTGCCATGTTGATCTAAAGGACTCTCAAAATAATATAAGTGAATCATGATACATCAATTATTTCTATAAAATAAAACCACCACTGTGCTCTAAAAGATATAAGTGAAGCACTAGAGAAAAAACTACATAGCTCAAAAGATATAAGTGAAGCACATAGAGTATTCTAATAAATTCCAATTCATGTGTATCTCTCTCAAAAGGTGTGTACAGAAAGGATAATTGTGGTAAACTAAAAATAAAAGACTCAAATCATACAAGACGCTCCAAGCAAAACACATATCATGTGGCGAATAAAAATATAGCTCCACGTAAAGTTACCGATGAACGAAGACAAAAGAGGGGATGCCTTCCGGGGCATCCTCAAGCTTAGGCTTTTTGGTGTCCATGTATTTTACCTTGGGGTGCCATGGGCATCCCCAAGCTTAGGATCTTTCCACTCCTTGTTCCATAATCCATCAAATCTTTACCCAAAACTTGAAAACTTGACAACACAAAACTTAACAAGAGAATCTCATGAGCTCCGTTAGCGAAAGAAAACAAAACACCACTTCAAGGTACTGTAATGAACTTATTCTTTATTTATATTGGTGTTAAACCTACTGTATTCCAATTTCTCTATGGTTTATAAACTATTTTTCTAGCCATAGATTCATCAAAATAAGCAAACAACACACGGAAAACAGAATCTATCAAAAACAGAACAGTCTGTAGTAATCTGTAACTAACGCAAACTTCTTGAACCCCAAAAATTCTAAAATAAATTTCTGGACGTGAGGAATTTATCTATTAATCATCTTAAAAATAATTAACTAAATATCACTCTCCAATAAAACATGGCAGCAATTCTCGTGAGCGCTAAAGTTTCTGTTTTTTACAGAAAGATCAAAAAGACTTTCCCCAAGTCTTCCCAACAGTTCTACTTGGCACAAACACTAATTAAACACAAAAACACAACCTAAACAGAGGCTAGATAAATTATTTATTGAATAACAGCAAGGAAAAATATTGGGTTATCTCCCAGCAAGCGCTTTTCTTTAAAGCCTTATAGCTAGGCATAAGATTTCAACGATGCTCACATGAAAGACAAGAATTGAAGCACAAAGAGAGCATCATAAAACACGTAACAAACACATCTATGTCTAACATGCTTCCTATGCATAGGCATCTTATAGGCAAACAAATTATCAAGGTAAGCAAAAACTAGCATATGCAAGGAAGCGGAAAGAAACAATAACAATCTCAACATAACGAGATGTCATTTAGTAACATGAAAATTTCTACCACCATATTTTACTCTCTCATAATAATTACATGTAGAAATCATAAGAAAATCCAACAAAATAGCTATCACATAAAATATTTTCAACACGATCCACGTGCATGCAAAGTTGACACTCTTCCAAAATAGTGGGATTAACATTAACTAAAGTCATGACCTCTCCAAACCCACTTTTATCAAAAATTTCATAAGATTGAAAATTCTCCAAATATGTGGGATCTAAAGTTGACACTCTTCCAAACCCACTTTTAATAATAATGCAAACACTATTATCAATCTCATATTTATCATGGGGATTAAATAATTTTTCAAGTTCATAAGAACAATCACCCCAATCATGATCATTGCAATAAATAGTAGTCATAGCAAAACTAGCATCCCCAAGCTTGAGGTTTTGCATATCATTAACACAAATGTCATTAAGAGAATTTATGATAACATCATTGCAATCATGCTTTTCATCGAATGAACTATCAAGTATGGGTGCAATAGCAACGATCTCATGTTTAACATAAGGAACTATAGCAAATTCTTCTTCATAAATATGGGTATCATGGCCACAAGAATAACAAGCATCATGTTCATCAAGGGATATTTCAATCAAATCATCAGAATCATAATTATCTATAGATTCATGCATATCATTATTTTCTTCTGAAGCAGTGGTCATTCTTTCAACAAATTCTTTGACATAGACATTATGAGCATAGTTTTCATGGCAGTATTTAAGTATGTCAAGATTTTCAGATTCGTAGAGAGTAATATCATACTTTTCAATCAAAGAAGCAACTTCATAAGCACCCTTAAAAGCAACAGATTCTTCAATTTGTTCGATATTGTAGTAACTATAAACACCCTTTGCATAAGAAGATAAGATTTCATTATCATTAAACTCACATAGGTAGGGGAGGTGTTTTTTAGGGTTCTTAGAGCAACAAGTCAGATCACAAATTTCACAAAGATTCCAAGCATAACATAGCAATCTGTTTATTTGATCCCATAAGAGTATCCCTTTTTTGGACAAACGGTGACGCACGAAATGAGCATGCTCATCTAAAGATTTCCCATCAACTAGGCTAGTTGGGGTTTCAGCATGAGCGCATAAGGATCAAAGATGATCCAAGTAGAACACTTTAAGTGCATCCATAACAACAGATTTTTAGCAAGCAAAGATGCAAGCAAATAGAAGGCACATGGAAACACAAAGAAATATACACACAGGAAGAAGGCGAACGGAAAAAGTGGGAGAATAAAACGGCAAGGGTGAGGTGGGGGAGAGGAAAACAAGAGGCAAATGGCAAATAATGTAATGCGAAGGATAAGAGTTGTGATGGGAACTTGGTATGTCTTGACATGGCGTAGATCTCCCGGGCAACGGCGCTAGAAATCCTTCTTGCTACCTCTTGAGCACTGCGTTGGTTTTCCCTTGAAGAGGAATGGGTGATGCAGTAAAGCAGCGTAAGTATTTCCCTCGGTTTTTGAGAACCAAGGTATCAATCCAGTAGGAGACCACGTGCAAGTCACCTCGTACCTACACAAACAAATAATAACCTCACAACCAACGCGATAAAGGGGTTGTGTAAGTGCATCTAGTGCCACCCCTAGTTGGTTTTGGAGTATTGACGACAAACCTGGTTGAGGGACTAATGTGTTTGTGAGAATTGCAGGATAACACCAGTAGAAGTCCCTCATTGATTCGGTTTTCCTACCAGAGATGACCCCTAAAAATGTATGAAGACATTGAAGTCAAAGGTGACATGTGAAGACATTCACATTGAAGACTATGACAAGAGAAGACATCGCGTGAAGACTTAGTTGTTTCGTCGTTCTTTTTCTTCTTTGTTGAGTCATAGGAACCACCATACTGTTAAGTGGGGTCCAAGTGAACCAGTCAGAATGACTGAAGTGATGCTTAACCAAAATCCTATGTCTTCGAGCGAAGACAATGAGAGCTAATCTTATCCAGAGCTGGGTAAGTCAGCTTTGCTTGTATCTCAAGTAAAGTTGCCGTGTGTGTTTGAAATCTGACCGTTGGAACACGTGTCAGTTCCTTAGTGACCCAGGGTCATTTCGGACAAATCAGGTCGGGTTGCCTAGTGGCTATAGATAGCCCACCCCCTACAACCATAAACGGTTGGCTGCTCAGAGTTAGTGTATGGCTTTTGTCGTTTGAGAGCAACCCACCTCGAAGCCTTTGAGAGAGAATTCCTTGTGAGGACAAAGCCCTAAACACCCAAAGCCAAAGAGTGTTAGGCATCACTGAAGTCTTCCTGTCTGTGTGATCTGAAGACTTATTACACTTGAGAAATGTGAATCCTCCAGCCGGTTAGGCGTCGCGTTCTGAGCATCCAAGAGTCATTGTGGATCGCCGGTGAACGAAGTCTGTGAAGGTTTGGAAGTCTACCTTGAAGACTTACCAGAGTGATTGGGCGAGGACTGGGTGTCCTTATCTCAAGGGGAATAAGGTAAAGATGTGGTCTTCTGAGTTAAATCTCAGCCTCCCTAACCAGACGTACAGTTGTCACAGCAACTGGAACTGGTCCAACAAATCATTATCTTCAACAAGTCACTGGTTTCATCCTTCCCATCCCTTTACTTACTGTTGGTCCTGGTGAAGTCATTGTATGATTGCATTATCTTTTGTCTTCACTGAGTGACTGCTTGTTCTGATTGGCTTCACACTATCTTCCTACCTGATCTATACTGCCTAGTTGCTATTAGTCATTATGCTTTCACTTCATTGAATACATGACTATGGCTTGCTTAGTGTAGTCTACCTTCCGCTACATGGTACTAGGTTTATTTCTATCGTTTGTCTTCGAAACTTCCATGCTTTGAAGACTTTCATAAAAATCGCCTATTCACCCCCCCTCTAGTCGATTACTAGCACTTTCAATTGGTATCAGAGCAAGGTACTCCCTTGTTCTGTGTGATTCGGTTTAACCACCTAGAGTTTTAGCTATGTCGACTGCAGGGATAATCAAAGTCTCCGTTGCGTGCCCAGTCTTCGATGGAACTGAATATCCCTACTGGAAGAATAAGATGCGCATGCATCTTGAAGCCATTGATGTCGACCTATGGTATGTCGTCAAGAATGGTGTTCCCAAGGCTGGTGAAGGTGTCACCGCTGCTGATGTCAAGAAGTTTGTTCAACTGGACTCCACTGCCAAGAACATCATTTGTGGTCATCTGACCAAAGGACAGTATGGCCGTGTGAGTGCTTTGGAAACATCTAAGCTAGTCTGGGACTGGCTCTCCAAGGTCAACGAAGGTGTCTCAACCCAGAGAGATCAGAGAATCAGCGTCCTTCGCAACCTCTTCAACCGCTTCAAGAGAAATGACAATGAGAATGTCCAGCTCACGTTTGATCGACTCACTGACATCACAAATGAGCTTCAAGCCCTCGGTGCTATTGATATCACCAAGCATGAAGTCGTCAAGACCCTCCTGAGATCACTTGACAACTCATTTGACACCCTAGCCCTGATGATTCAAGAACGTCCTGACTTCAAGACACTCGATTTGTCTGACATACTTGAGAGGCTCAACACACATGAGTTTCATCTTTCTGAGAAAAGAGACATCTACGGTCCCAACTATGGGTGAACTCATGCCTTGAAGGCAAAAGCTGTCTCCTCATTTGAAGAAGAATCTGACAGCAGTTCTGATGATCCTGAAGACATTGGAAAGGAGCTTGCTATGCTTGTGAAGAAGTTCCAAAAATTCACCAAGAAGAAAGGCTTCAGAAAGTCTTCACGATCAAGCTGAAGGAATGATGAAGCTTCTGCTCATGACTACAAGAAGAGAACATGCCACAAGTGCAAGAAACCTGGCCACTACATCTCTGAGTGTCCGCAGTGGGGCAATGAGAACAAGAAGAAAAGAAGAGCAAGGAGTATGATTCTGATGACAAGAAGAAGAATAAATACTCAAAGTCTTCTACCAAGTCTTCCTCAAAGTTTTCATCACACAAGAAGAGCTCATCTGGCAAGGCTCGTGCATTTGTTGGCAAGGAAATGGATTCAGAGGAGGAGTCCGCTTCTGAGGAGGCGGAGGTGGAGTCTGAGGAGGAGTCCGATTCTGGCGTTGCGAGTCTGGCTACAACATACGTTGCCAAGTCCATCTTCAACACTGAAGACAATGACTTCATCACCAACACTGATGCAAATGACATGGACTACTCCGCTCCCACCTACTGCTTCATGGCACGCGGTGCCAAGGTAAACACACGCACTACTCACTATCAAACATCCAGTGAAGATGACTCTGATTGGGGTTCCAAACCCAGCTACAAAACACTTGCTAAAATTGCAACTAAACAACAGAAAGCTATGGAACATATTCAAAAACTATTAGACAAAAGCGATGACCTGTTAGACGCTGAAATGACTCGATCTCAGTCCTTAATTGAAGACATAAAAAATCTTCATGTTAAGTATGAGGAACTTGAAAGGCGTCATGAAACGCTCTCAACAACTCATTAAAGCTTTCCTATGATTATCTTCGAAGGAAGCAAGATCTTGAGAAATTGAGAGCGGCTCATGAAGATCTTCAAAAGGAAAACGAGTCACTTCGCGCCAAATAGATCAGTCCCGCTTAGGAAGGATTTGAACCACCATGTCTTAAATGCATTGAGCGTGACAATGCTACTTCTGTTCCTGGATGTTCCACTGCTGCTACTATTGCAATATCTTCAACTATTGATGTGGTAACTAACCTCTCTGCTGAGGATACCACTGAAATTGCTGATGAAAATGCTAGGTTGAAGACATTGCTTGAAACAAGGATGTACAAAAGTCTCAAAGGGCATCATACACTATGTGATGTCCTCAAAAGGAAGATCCTGAACTGAAACCCTAGAAAAGAGGGTCTTGGGTTTGAAAGGAAAATGAATGCTGACGGCTCTTACTAGAAACCTGAGCAGTACTCCAAAATTACATGGGTTGCTGCAAAGGAACCCTCAGTAGATCCATCCACCCTGTCAGGCTTCAATTGTGCTAATCCCATTGTTATTGATGAATCCTTGGATGCAAAGTATAAACTGTTTAAGAATCAGAATGGTGAAGTGTTTGCCAGGTATATTGGTACTAATTGCAGGAATGGGCCACCTATGAAGAAGGTTTGGGCGCCGAAAAGGTTGCTGGAGAATGTTCCTGTGAATGTCATCATGACACCACAAGTGAAGAAGACAAACCCCAGACCACATGCTTCATATGGTCCAAAGGCTTCATACAGACAAAGGACCCACCTGAGTCGCACTAATGCAAATGTTTTGCAGGGAAGCCATACTCAGGCCTATGAATATGAGCGTGTTTCATCAAACCGCCGTGTTCATAAGACCAAGAACTACTCTGCTTATTCTTATGAGTACTATTGTCCACCTGCAAGACTTTTTGCTAGGTCTCTAAAGCCAAAATTCTCAGATGCTGCACTTAGACTCATTGCTTCGAAGCCACCCTTGAAGATGTGGGTGGCTAAGAAAGCTTAACTCTCTTTTGCAGGGAAAGGTCTCCAGCCGACAATCAAATTCGTCTGAAGCTATTGCTGGGGACCTTAAACATCTTGTAGGGCGCGAGATCAAATGCCCAAATGGTCTTATTATGTATTTTGTTCCTGAGTCGCTTGCTACTTGCCCTATCAGTCCTAACCTCGATCTGAGCTTTCATAATCCACTTGCTCGTCAAATGTTTATGCTTCACAATTCTCTTCGTGAAACCCTAACTGTAGGGTACGACACCAGCTGCTTCAGAGTGGATTATTGATGGTGGGTGTACTAATCACATGACTGGCAAGCGAAGTCTTCTCATGGACTCAACCTTACATCCATCTGACAAAAGTCACATCACATTTGCTGACACTGGTAAAAGCAAGGTATTGGGTCTAGGTAGAGTTGCAATCTCAAGGGATCAACACATGGATAAAGTCATGCTTGTTGAATCCCTTGGTTTCAACTTAATGTCTGTCTCAATGCTTTGCGATTTGAACAAGATTGTGATGCTTGGAAAATATCGTTGCCTTGTTCTAATGGAATCTGACAAGTCTCTAGTCTTTGAAGGGTATTGGAAAGATGATTTGTATGTGGTAGATTTCTCAGCAGGACCACAACTTGCCGTATGTCTTCTAGCAAAATCTTCTGAATGCTGGCTCTGGCATCGGAGGCTAGGGCATGCTAGCATGAGGAACCTGCACACCCTTGCAATGAAGAAGCATGTCATAGGCATCGAGGGCGTCAAGTTCAAGAAGGATCACTTATGTGGTGCCTGTGAAGCAGGAAAGATGACGAGGGCCAAGCATCCCTCGAAGACAATCATGACAACGACTCAACCCTTCGAACTGCTCCACATGGACCTTTTCGGTCCCACTCATCACTCAACTCTTACTACTACTGCTTGTCTCTATGGCTTTGTCATCGTTGATGATTATTCAAGATACACTTGGGTGCATATAATCCTCTACAAGACTGAAGTGCGGGATGTCTTCAGACGCTTCACCAATCGAGCCATGAACAACTATGGCGTCAAGATCAAGCACATCCGAAGTGACAATGGCACTGAATTCAAGAACACTGGCCTAGATACTTATCTTGATACTTTGGGCATCACACATGAATTCTCAGCTCCGTACACGCCGCAGTAGAATGGCGTCGTCGAACGCAAGAATAGAACATTTATTGAGATGGCCCGGACGATGCTTGATGAATACAAGATTCTAAGAAAGTTCTGGCCTGAAGCCATTGATACTGCATGCCATATCATCAAACATGTTTATCTTCACAAGCTTCTGAACAAGACATCCTATGAGCTCCTTACTGGCAAGAAGCCAAATGTCAGTTACTTTAGAGTATTTGGCGCCAGGTGCTGGATCAAGGATCCACATCACACTTCAAAATTTGCACCAAAAGCACATGAAGGTTTTATGCTTGGATATGGAAAGGATTCGCACTCCTACAGAGTCTTCAACCTCTTTCACTATAAAGTGGTTGAAACTGTGGATGTGCGGTTCGATGAGACTAACGGCTCGCAAAGACAGCACCTGCCAAATGTGCTAGATGAAGTTCCATCTAGTGAATCAATCAAACTTATGGGAACTGGAGAAATCATACCATCTGAAGCTCAGCCTGAAGAGGAACTTATCATTTCTGCACCTGATCAACCTGAAGACAATGCTCAACCTGAAGACAATCCTTCTAATGATGACAATGATCAGCAAGAGCAAAATCTTCGTCCTGTCCATCCTCGTGTTGCAAATGAAGTACAAATTGAAAGGAGAATTGATAGCATCAATGCACCAGGTCCACTCACTCGTTCAAGGGCAACACAGCTAGCTAACTTCTGTGGGCACTTCGCATTCGTCTCAATATCTGAACCCAAGAAAGTTGATGAAGCCTTCATGGAACCTGAATGGATTCAAGCCATGCAAGAAGAGCTTCAGCAGTTTGAGCTGAATAACGTTTGGGAACTGGTTAAGCGTCCCGATCCTCGTAAGCACAATATAATAGGCACTAAATGGATATATCGCAACAAGCAAGATGAGCATGGTCAAGTTGTCAGAAACAAAGCTCGTCTCGTTGCTCAAGGATACACTCAAGTTGACGGGATTGACTTTGATGAAACATTTGCTCCTATGGCTAGGCTTGAAGCCATACGCATACTGCTGGCCTATGCAAATCATCATAACATTCTTCTGTATCAAATGGATGTGAAGAGCGCTTTTCTCAATGGCAAGATTGAAGAAGAAGTGTATGTTGCACAACCGCCTGGCTTTGAAGATCCAAAACATCCTGACATGGTGTACAAGCTCAACAAGGCACTGTATGGCCTCAAACAAGCCCCTCAGGCTTGGTATGACACACTCAAAGACTTCCTGAAGAGCAAAGGCTTCAAACCTGGTTCTCTCGATCCCACTCTCTTCACGAAGACATATGATGGTGAACTGTTTGTGTGCCAAATATATGTGGATGACATTATCTTCGGCTGCACTAATTAGAAATATAGTGAAGAGTTTGGATATATGATGCAAGAGCAATATCAGATGTCCATGATGGGTGAGCTGAAGTTCTTCCTTGGTCTTCAAATATGTCAGCAACGCAACGTCATCAATACCTCAAAGATTGCCTGAAGAAATTTGGAATGCAAGACTGCAAAGGCTACACGACGCCAATGCCAGCCAAACACCATCTGGGTCCCGACGACAATGGTAAAGAGTTCGATCAAAAGGTATACCGCTCTATGATTGGTTCCTTGCTTTATTTATGTGCATCTAGGCCAGATATCATGCTTAGTGTTTGCATGTGTGCCTGGTTCCAAGTGGCACCAAAGGAATCACATCACTTAGCTGTGAAGCAAATTCTCAGATATTTGGCTCACACCCCAACACTAGGATTATGGTATCCAAAGGGCTCACACCCCAACACTAGTTGGATTCTCGGATACTAATTATGCTGGTGACTGAAGGAAATATGCCCTAGAGGCAATAATAAAGTTATTATTTATTTCCTTATTTCATGATAAATGTTTATTATTCATGCTAGAATTGTATTAACCGGAAACATGATACATGTGTGAATACATAGACAAACAAAGTGTCACTAGTATGCCTCTACTTGACTAGCTCGTTAATCAAAGTTGGTTATGTTTCCTAACCATGAACAATGAGTTGTTATTTGATTAACGAGGTCACATCATTAGTAGAATGATCTGATTGACATGACCCATTCCATTAGCTTAGCACCCGATCGTTTAGTATGTTGCTATTGCTTTCTTCATGACTTATACATGTTCCTATGACTATGAGATTATGCAACTCCCGTTTACCGGAGGAACACTTTGGGTACTACCAAACGTCACAACGTAACTGGGTGATTATAAAGGAGTACTACAGGTGTCTCCAATGGTCGATGTTGGGTTGGCGTATTTCGAGATTAGGATTTGTCACTCCGATTGTCGGAGAGGTATCTCTGGGCCCTCTCGGTAATACACATCACATAAGCCTTGCAAGCATTACAACTAATATGTTAGTTGTGAGATGATGTATTACGGAACGAGTAAAGAGACTTGCCGGTAACGAGATTGAACTAGGTATTGGATACCGACGATCGAATCTCGGGCAAGTAACATACCGATGACAAAGGGAACAACGTATGTTGTTATGCGGTCTGACCGATAAAGATCTTCGTAGAATATGTAGGAGCCAATATGGGCATCCAGGTCCCGCTATTGGTTATTGACCGGAGACGTGTCTCGGTCATGTCTACATTGTTCTCGAACCCGTAGGGTCCGCACGCTTAAGGTTACGATGACAGATATATTATGAGTTTATGCATTTTGATGTACCGAAGGTTGTTCGGAGTCCCGGATGTGATCACGGACATGACGAGGAGTCTCGAAATGGTCGAGACATAAAGATTGATATATTGGAAGTCTATGTTTGGACATCGGAAGTGTTCCGGGTGAAATCGGGATTTTACCGGGTTACCGGGAGGTTACCGGAACCCCCCGGGAACCATATGGGCCTTCATGGGCCTTAGTGGAAAGGTGAAAGGGTTGCCCACCAGGGCTGCGCGCCTCCCCCCCTTCCCCTAGTCCTATTAGGGCTAGGAGAGGTGGCCGGCCACCCTTCTCCTCTTTCCCCCTTTGGGGATTCCTAGTTGGAATAGGATTGGAGGGGAGTCCTACTCCCGGTAGGAGTAGGACTCCTCCTGCGCCACCTCCTCCTGGCCGGCGCCTCCTCCCCCCCTTGGCTCCTTTATATACGGAGGCAGGGGCACCTCTAAACACACAAGTTGACACAAGTTGATCCACGTGATCGATTCCTTAGCCGTGTGCGGTGCCCCCTGCCACCATATTCCTCGATAATACTGTAGCGGAGTTTAGGCGAAGCCCTGCTGCTGTAGTTCATCAAGATCGTCACCACGCCGTCGTGCTGACGGAACTCTTCCCCGACACTTTGCTGGATCGGAGTCCGGGGATCGTCATCGAGCTGAACGTGTGCTCGAACTCGGAGGTGCCGTAGTTTCGGTGCTTGATCGGTTGGATCGTGAAGACGTACGACTACTTCCTCTACGTCGTGTCATCGCTTCCGCAGTCGGTCTGCGTAGGGTACATAGACAATACTCTTCCCTTCGTTGCTATGCATCACATGATCTTGCGTGTGCATAGGAAATTTTTTGAAATTACTACGAAACCCAACAGTGGCATCCGAGCCAGGTTAATGATGTTGATGTTATATGCATGAGTAGAACACAAGTAAGTTGTGGACGATACAAGTCATACTGCCTACCAGCATGTCATACTTTGGTTCGGCGGTATTGTTGGACGAGACGACCCGGACCAACCTTACGCGTACGCTTACGCGAGACCGGTTCCCTCGACGTGCTTTGCACAGAGATGGCTTGCGGGCGACTGCCTCTCCAACTTTAGTTGAACCAAGTATGGCTACGCCCGGTCCTTGCGAAGGTTAAAACGGAGTCTATTTGACAAACTATCGTTGTGGTTTTGATGCGTAGGTGAGATTGGTTCTTACTTAAGCCCGTAGCAGCCACGTAAAACATGCAACAACAAAGTAGAGGACGTCTAACTTGTTTTTGCAGGGCATGTTGTGATGTGATATGGTCAAGGCATGATGCTGAATTTTATTGTATGAAATGATCATGTTTTGTAACCAAGTTATCGGCAACTGGCAGGAGCCATATGGTTGTCGCTTTATTGTATGCAATGCAATCGCGATGTAATGCTTTACTTTATTACTAAACGGTAGTGATAGTCGTGGAAGCATAAGATTGGCGAGACGGCAACGATGCTACGATGGAGATCAAGGTGTCGCGCCGGTGACGATGGTGATCATGACGGTGCTTCGGAGATGGAGATCACAAGCACAAGATGATGGCCATATCATATCACTTATATTGATTGCATGTGATGTTTATCTTTTTATGCATCTTATCTTGCTTTGATTGACGGTAGCATTATAAGATGATCTCTCACTAAATTATCAAGAAGTGTTCTCCCTGAGTATGCACCGTTGGCAAAGTTCGTCGTGCCCAGACACCACGTGATGATCGGGTGTGATAAGCTCTACGTCCATCTACAACGGGTGCAAGCCAGTTTTGCACACGCAGAATACTCAGGTTAAACTTGACGAGCCTAGCATATGCAGATATGGCCTCGGAACACGGAGACCGAAAGGTCGAGCGTGAATCATATAGTAGATATGATCAACATAACGATGTTCACCATTGAAAACTACTCCATCTCACGTGATGATCGGTTATGGTTTAGTTGATTTGGATCACGTGATCACTTAGAGGATTAGAGGGATGTCTATCTAAGTGGGAGTTCTTAAGTAATATGATTAAATTGAACTTAAATTTATCATGAACTTAGTCCTGGTAGTATTTTGCAAATTATGTTGTAAGATCAATAGCTTGCGTTGTTGCTTTCATATGTTTATTTTGATATGTTCCTAGAGAAAATTGTGTTGAAAATGTTAGTAGCAATGATGCGGATTTGATCCGCGATCTGAGGTTTATCCTCATTGCTGCACAGAAGAATTATGTCCTTAATGCACCGCTAGGTGACATACCTATTGCAGGAGCAAATGCAAACGTTATGAACGTTTGGCTAGCTCAATATGATGACTACTGGATAGTTATGTGCACCATGCTTTATGGCTTAGAATCGGGACTTCAAAGATGTTTTGAACATCATGGACCATATGAGATGTTCCAGTATTTGAAGTTAGTATTTCAAGCAAATACCCGAGTTGAGAGATATGAAATCTCCAACAAAGTTCTATAGCTAAAAAGATGGAGGAGAATCGCTCAACTAGTGAGCATGTGCTCAGATTGTCTGGGTACTTCAATCGCTTGAATCAAGTGGGAGTTAATCTTCCAGATAAGATAGTGATTGACAGAATTCTCTATTCACCATCACCAAGTTAGTAGAACTTCGTGATGAACTATAGTATGCAAGGGATTACGAAAACGATTCCCGAGCTCTTCGTGATGTTGAAATCGACGAAGGTAGAAATCAAGAAAGAGCATCAAGTGTTGATGATTGACAAGACCACTAGTTTCAAGAAAAGGGCAGAGGGAAGAAGGGGAACTTCAAGAAAGAACAGCAAGCAAGTTGCTGCTCAAAGTGAAGAAGCCCAAGTCTGGTCCTAAGCCTGAGACTAAGTGTTTCTACTGCAAAGGGACTGGTCACTGGAAGCGGAACTACCCCAAGTGATTGGCAGATAATAAGGATGGCAAAGTGAACATAAGTATATTTGATATACATGTTATTGATGTGTACTTTACTAGTGTTTATAGCAACCCCTCAGTATTTGATACTAGTTTAGTTGCTAAGATTAGTAAACTCGAAACGGGAGTTGCAGAATAAACAAAGACTAGTTGAAGGGGAAGTGACGATGAGTGTTGGAAGTAGTTCCAAGATTGATATGATCATCGCACACTCCCTATACTTTCGGGATTAGTGTTGAAACTAAATAAGTGTTATTTGGTGTTGGCGTTGAACATGAATATGATTTGATCATGTTTATTGCAATACGGTAATTCATTTAAGTAAGAGAATAAAATGTTGTTCTGTTTACATGAATAAAACCTTATATGGTTACACACCCAATGAAAATGGTTCATTGGATCTCGATCGTAGTGATACACATATTTATAATATTGAAACCAAAAGATGCAAAGTTAATAATGATAGTGCAACTTATTTGTGGCACAGCCGTTTGGGTCATATCGGTGTAAAGCGCATGAAGATACTCCATAAAGATGGATTTTCGGAATCACTTGGTTATGAATCATTTGATGCTTGCGAACCGTGCCTTTTGGGCAAGATGACTAAAACTCCGTTCTCCAGAACAATGGAACGTGCTACTGACTTATTAGAAATAATACATACCGATGTATGCAATCCAATGAGTGTTGATGCTCGTGGCAAGTATCATTATTTTCTGATCTTCACAGATGATTTGAGCAGATATGAGTATATCTACTTGATGAAACATAAGTCTGAAATAATTGAAAGGTTCAAAGAATTTCAGAGTGAAGTGGAAAAATCATCGTAACAAGAAAAATAAAGTTTCTGCGATCTGATCACGGAGACGAATATTTGAAATTACGAGTTTGGTCTTCAATTAAAACAATGTGGAATAGTTTCATATCTCACGCCACCTGGAACACCACAATGTTATGGTGTGTCCGAACGTTGTAATCGTACTTTACTAGATATGGTGCGATCTATGATGTCTCTTATCGGTTTACCACTATCGTTTTGGGCTTATGCATTAGAGACAGCTACATTCACGTTTAATAGGGCACCATCTAAATCCGTTGAGACGACACCGTATGAACTATGGTTTAGCAATAAACCTAAGCTGTCGTTTCTTAAAGTTTGGGGCTGCGATGCTTATGTGAAAAAGTTTCATCCTGATAAGCTCAAACCCAAATTGGAAAAGTGCGTCTTCATAGAATACCCAAAGGAAATTGTTGGGTACACCTTCTATCACAGATCCAAAGGCAAATCATTCGTTGCTAAAATGGATCCTTTCCAGAGAAGGAGTTTCTCTCGAAAGAAGTGAGTGGGAGGAAAGTAGAACTTGACGAGGTAACTGTACCTGCTCCGTTACTGGAGAGTAGTTCATCACAGAAAACTGTTTCAGTGACACCTACACCGGTTAGTGAGGAAGCCAATGATAATGATCATGAAACTTTAGATCAAGATACTACTGAACCACGTAGATCAACCAGAGTAAGATCCACGCCAGAGTGGTACGGAAATCCTGTTCTGGAAGTCATGCTACTAGATCATGATGAACCTACGAACTATGAAGAAGCGATGGTGAGCCCAGATTCCGCAAAGTGGCTTGAAGCCATAAAATCTGAGATATGATCCATGTATGACAACAAAGTATGGACTTTGATTGACTTGCTCGATGATCAGCAAAGCCATGTTAAATAAATGGATCTTCAAGAGGAAGACGGACACTGATAGTAGTATTACTATCTACCAAGCTCGACTTGTTGCAAAAGTTTTTCAACAAGTTCAAGGTGTTGAATACGATGAGGTTTTCTCACTCGTATCGATGCTTAAGTCTATCTGAATCATGTTAGCGATTGCCGCATTTTATGATTATGAAATTTGGCAGATGGATGTCAAAACTGCATTTCTGAATGGATTTCTGGAAGAAGAGTTGTATATGATGCAACCAGAAGGTTTTGTCAATCCTAAAGGTGCTAACAAAAATGTGCAAGCTCCAGCGATCCATCTATGGACTGGTGCAAGCATCTCGGAGTTGGAATATACGCTTTGATAAGTTTATCAAAGCATATAGTTTTATATGGGCTTACGATGAAGCCTGTATTTACAATAAAGTGAGTGGGAGCACTACAGCCTTTCTGATTAGTATATGTGAGTAACATATTGTTGATCAGAAATGATGTAGAATTTTTCTGCAAAGCATAAAGGAGTGTTTTAAAGGAGTTCTTTAAAAAGAAAAGACCTCAGTAAAAGCTACTTATATATTGAGCATCAAGATCTATTGAGATAGATCAAGACGCTTGATAAGATTTTCAATGACTACATACCTTGGCAAGATTTTGAAATAGTTCAAAATGGAACAATTAAAGAAAGAGTTCTTGCCTGTGTTGCAAAGGTATGAAATTGAGTAAGACTCAAATCCCGACCACAGCAGAAAATAGAAAGAGAATGAAAAGTCATTCCCTATGCCTCAGTCATAGGTTCTATAAAGTATGCTATGCTATGTACCAGACCTATTGTATACCTTGCTCTGTATTTGGCAAGAGAGTACAATAGTGATCTAGGAGTAGATCACTGGACATTGGTCAAGAATATCCTTAGTAAGGACTAAGGAGATGTTTCTCGATTATGGAGGTGATAAAAGAGTTTGTTATAAAAGTTACATCAGTGCAAACTTTTACACTGATCCAGATGACTCTAAGTCTCAATCTGGATACATATTGAAAGTGGGAGCAATTAGCAAGAGTAGCTCCGCACAGAGCATTGAAGACATAGAATATTTGCAAAATACATACAGCTCTGAATGTGACAGACCCGTTGACTAAGCTTCTCTCACGAGCAAAACTTGATCACACCTTAGTACTCTTTGGATGTTAATCACATAGCGATGTGAACTAGATTATTGACTCTAGTAAACCCTTTGGGTGTTGGTCACATGATGATGTGAACTATGGGTGTTAATCATATACAGATATGAATATTGGTGTTAAATCACATGACGATGTGAACTAGATTATTGACTCTAGTGCAAGTGGGAGACTGAAGGAAATATGCCCTAGAGGCAATAATAAAGTTATTATTTATTTCCTTATTTCATGATAAATGTTTATTATTCATGCTAGAATTGTATTAACCGGAAACATGATACATGTGTGAATACATAGACAAACAAAGTGTCACTAGTATGCCTCTACTTGACTAGCTCGTTAATCAAAGTTGGTTATGTTTCCTAACCATGAACAATGAGTTGTTATTTGATTAACGAGGTCACATCATTAGTAGAATGATCTGATTGACATGACCCATTCCATTAGCTTAGCACCAGATCGTTTAGTATGTTGCTATTGCTTTCTTCATGACTTATACATGTTCCTATGACTATGAGATTATGCAACTCCCGTTTACCGAAGGAACACTTTGGGTACTACCAAACGTCACAACGTAACTGGGTGATTATAAAGGAGTACTACAGGTGTCTCCAATGGTCGATGTTGGGTTGGCGTATTTCGAGATTAGGATTTTTCACTCCGATTGTCGGAGAGGTATCTCTGGGCCCTCTCGGTAATACACATCACATAAGCCTTGCAAGCATTACAACTAATATGTTAGTTGTGAGATGATGTATTACGGAACGAGTAAAGAGACTTGCCGGTAACGAGATTGAACTAGGTATTGGATACCGACGATCGAATCTCGGGCAAGTAACATACCGATGACAAAGGGAACAACGTATGTTGTTATGCGGTCTGACCGATAAAGATCTTCGTAGCATATGTAGGAGCCAATATGGGCATCCAGGTCCCGCTATTGGTTATTGACCGGAGACGTGTCTCGGTCATGTCTACATTGTTCTCGAACCCGTAGGGTCCGCACGCTTAAGGTTACGATGACAGTTATATTATGAGTTTATGCATTTTGATGTACCGAAGGTTGTTCGGAGTCCCGGATGTGATCACGGACATGACGAGGAGTCTCGAAATGGTCGAGACATAAAGATTGATATATTGGAAGTCTATGTTTGGACATCGGAAGTGTTCCGGGTGAAATCGGGATTTTACCGGGTTACCGGGAGGTTACCGGAACCCCCCGGGAACCATATGGGCCTTCATGGGCCTTAGTGGAAAGGTGAAAGGGCTGCCCACCAGGGCTGCGCGCCTCCCCCCCTTCCCCTAGTCCTATTAGGACTAGGAGAGGTGGCCGGCCACCCTTCTCCTCTTTCCCCCTTTGGGGATTCCTAGTTGGAATAGGATTGGAGGGGAGTCCTACTCCCGGTAGGAGTAGGACTCCTCCTGCGCCACCTCCTCCTGGCCGGCGCCTCCTCCCCCCCTTGGATCCTTTATATACGGAGGCAGGGGCACCTCTAAACACACAAGTTGACACAAGTTGATCCACGTGATCGATTCCTTAGCCGTGTGCGGTGCCCCCTGCCACCATATTCCTCGATAATACTGTAGCGGAGTTTAGGCGAAGCCCTGCTGCTGTAGTTCATCAAGATCGTCACCACGCCGTCGTGCTGACGGAACTCTTCCCCGACACTTTGCTGGATCGGAGTCCGGGGATCGTCATCGAGCTGAACGTGTGCTCGAACTCGGAGGTGCCGTAGTTTCGGTGCTTGATCGGTTGGATCGTGAAGACGTACGACTACTTCCTCTACGTCGTGTCATCGCTTCCGCAGTCGGTCTGCGTAGGGTACGTAGACAATACTCTTCCCTTCGTTGCTATGCATCACATGATCTTGCGTGTGCGTAGGAAAATTTTTGAAATTACTACGAAACCCAACAGTGACAAGGTGGATCGCAAGTCTACATCAGGAAAATGTCATTTTCTGGGACAATCACTTGTATGTTGATCTTCAAAGAAGCAGAACTGTGTATCTCTCTCCACTGTTGAATCTGAATACATTGCTGCTGGATCTTGTTGCGCTCAGCTCCTCTGGATGAAGCAAACACTCAAAGACTATGGCATTCATCTGAAGCAAGTGCCACTCTACTGCGACAACAAAAGCGCCATCAAGATTGCCAACAACCCAGTTCAGCACTCGAAGACAAAGCACATTGAAATTCGTCATCACTTTCTCAGAGATCATGTTGTGAAGGAAGATATTGATATCATACACGTCAATACTGAAGAGCAATTGGCAGATATCTTTACCAAGCCCTTGTATGAGAAGAGGTTTTGCAAGTTACGATGTGAGCTAAATATCTTGGAATCCTCAAATTTCCTGTGATCAGGCACACATCCTAACAATTAAGCATGTTGATGACTTAGATGTGCAACACACGAAGTAAAGTATATCTTCAATCAATGAAGACTTACATTCTGAGTGTGAATATATTAATGTGGAATTTGACTTCGGAGCGCCACGATAATTGTGCGCCGTGTCTTTGTCTAATATTTCCTATACTGTGGGTAATGCCACCACCAAAAATTTTCCCTTTGAAGTATTTTTCTCATGCGTTACATTTGCAAAGTCTTCGCATTTTGTTTGTCTTCAATGTTAAAATGTCCTCATAATTATCTTCAACATACTGATTTGGTTTCCATCCTCTACATCATTCACTTATAGCTATGGCTTCTTACTGAATCTTTTGAACTAACTGAATGTGATCGGACCCTAACCCCTCTATGCTTCTTTCCTAAGTCTATATATCCAAATCATATGCATTCTATTGACACTGTCAAAATGTCTTCTTTGCATCCTGGTCAGCAAAAGACACAGAGACAAACATTAATCCGTTTTCAATGCTAAATCCTTTCACCTGGAACTCGGAGAAGTGGGAACGACCACCCGACAATCCAGGCGTGCGTGGGAACGTGGAACAACCTCCGATGTGTTGCATGATAGCCATGTGTCCTTCAGATGTGAATCGCCAGGGGCACCTGTGTAATAACACTGTGCCATCCCTATCTCCATATATACATGCCTCAACATAGTCATTATCTTTTCTTCCACTCTCGCACAAACCCTAGCGCCACCGCTAGCCCTCGACGACGCGGCGATGAAGCGCTTCGCTGCCGCGACCTCACCGACGCCGTCTTCACGCCGACCGCGGACATCGTCTTCTCCGCCGTCGCCGTAGGTGTCCTCCGTTGCCAAGTCAGGGCACGAAAGATTCGAACTGCTCGGCATCCTCTTCCACTCCGCCTAGCAGTTCTTCGTGTGGTAAATAAAACCTCCTTTTTACAGCCCCTTTGATCCTATAGATTCATCATTTTCTACCACAAGCAGTTTCTATTCACACAAGTTGAATCTATTTCATACTGCATCTCATAATCTACCAAGTATGTACACTTATGCTTCACAAAGTAGTTAGATTCCTCACTTGTACTTATTCGTGGATTCGTACAAATCTGGAACCAACTCTCTATCTATGAGTGAATGTCTTCGCACTATGAGGTCAATGTCTTCTAAACTGATTAATCTTCAAAATCTTCTGAGAATGCATATGACCTCTTCCCCTTCCCTCGCACCTTAATGCTATCACAGGTACATGTCCGTGGGAGAATCCCTTGGTTCTCATAGTCTGCATTCATTTGCAGAATTCTTACAGCATCATATAAATTCTCCTGAAGCCAGTTCTTGTCTGACCAGTAGACGGAAGACTTTGACAGCTTTGAAGCCTTTCAGTTTAAACTTCATGGCACCAGAGAAATCTGCAAGGAAGGGTGGCAGACAACGTCGTGGCAACACCTCAAGAGATTTGCCTCCTGACCTCTATGAGCTGTACAAGACAGATCCAGAGGAGGACTACAATCAGCGAAAAACTCGAATCCAATGGATTCAAAGATATTGGGCAGAACAGTGGTTCAAGTACAGGTTCGTGACCCAAGAGTATGCTGAGAAGAATGCCATAAAACGACCATGGGGAGACATTCTATACAGAAATCTTCAACCCAGGTCCAGAGCTGAAGCCATTGAACAAGGCTTCTATCCATGCATGGTCCGTGGACCACAGCCTGCAGATGCAGACCCATCTTCATTATTGTGGTGCTGTGACGATAATCTGTTCAAGCGCAACTTCCAATTTGCCAAGAATTATGCCAAAGAAAACAAGAAGTCACGGGGATTAGACTTCAATCCAGGCCCCTCTGCTCCTCGTGCCGATGGCACACGCGAAGCTGAACCCAATCTTGTTGGGCCCTTCTACAACCTAGAAGGTCTCATCACTCATATCATGGTTCAAGGGACAGCCGTGGTTGAGCCTGCAGACGACGCTGACACTAACGAAGCGCCTGCACCACCAAAGCCAAAGAAGCTGAAGAAACCTCAAGCTTCGAAGCCTTCCCCAGCACCAAAGGCCTCATGAGTGAAGCCTCTGGCCACTGCACCTCTTGAACTCAGTGTGCGGTCTGAAGATTTGTCACGCATCTCCAAGCCCTCCAAAGTGAAGATGCCCTTGCAACCCACTAGCCAAGCACTGACCGCTGCTGCTATTCTGCGCAATGACGCCATTGATCTGTCCAGCGACGACGATCTTGGCGATGATGTTCTTGAGCAGCTGATCAAGAGCAAGAAAGAGGTAGAAATCTTCAATGACCTTCCTCTCTTTGATGTTGAAATCATCAACACATTCATTGATGAGTGGTTTGATAGCCCAAATGTCAGCTTTGATGATCTTCAGCTTCCGATTTGCCTAAGCGTCACCTTCCACGGAGCCATTGCTGCTAAGATGACCTTAGGCTGAAGCATAAGATCGATATGAAAAGGCTCAGTTCAAGAAGCACATGGCCAACCTCAACGTTGAAGACATTCAGAACTTCCAGACTATGATGCATGAGCTTAAGGAAGCTTTCCAAACCAAACGCGAAGAAGCCAAGGGTTCTCGTGAGCGCATGAAGGATCTTGCTGCTAAATGTGTCCAAGGATACAATGAGGCTGAAAAGCGCAAGGCTTTGGGGCGACCAGGAATCGACCCCCGAATGGCGGCCAAGAAGAAGAAGAAGCCAGCTATGGCAGAACCTGATGCACCAAGGCAGGAAGTACATCCAATTGTCTTCCTAGCTAGTATGACAGGATCGAAGCCTAAGGTCCCCACAGTGGCTTCTAAACTGAAGAAAACACGGGCTGCTGAAGCTGAAGCCAGAAAACGCAAAACCAAGGGCACTACTGATGATGCTCCTCCAACCAAGAAACGCAAAACCAAGAAGAGAGATCGGGCTGCTCCCACAGAGCCCCTTGAGGTCGAGCCAATCTCAGTGGCTCGTCCTGCGTGTGAAAATCAAGAACACTAAGTGGTAATTCATGAGCCTGCTTCTCCAGAGGCTCCTGAAGCTGAAGACAATCCAGCTGTTGACCCCACCCAACTGAAGACATTGGTCCTCACGACAATGTTGAAGATGATGAAGTCCTTCCTCAGATCGAGCACCAATTGGTATCATCGCATGTGCTCACGCACAGCGAGCTCATCAGCATTGGTCGTCCTCTGACGCCAACTGCTCAGGATGCATCGTGGGCTGATCACCCACAATGACAAGACACTCCAAGCTCTCCCCGACCGCAAGCTACCCCACCAATGCAAGAAGACGATGACTTTGAGGCCCAGCGCACTCCATCTCCACAAGCGTCGCCAGCATTACGCAGGATTCGCAAAGGACCAAGGCCCCAAGTCACTCCCACCATGCACGTGTCTGAGTCCGAAGCCAATATGGCTGAAGATATTCCGGCTGCATCAACTGATGAAGAAGAAGCACCAAGAGTTGAAAGATTTGCTACACCCCCATCCCACCAAGATGTTGTTCTCGAGGATAATGTGTCCGACCCTCCAGCTCCTGAAGTGGAGGTTAACAACCCCGAGGCGGCCACCAACATCACCGTTGAAGCCAATGACGTCATCATGGCTGAAGCGAATACGGTGCATGAAGCTACTGTGGTGCCAGAAGTCCAAGCATCTAAAGCCACTGCAGCACCCGAAGTTAATGCTGAAGCACCTAAGGTACAAGCACCTGAAACCAATGTGGACCCTGAAGCCCATGAAGACAATGCCAATGCTCCTATTCCCCCTCCAAGACCTCATACAATTGAGCTGGCATTTGATCATGGTCAGCCTGTTATGGTCTGCTGGCCTGTTCTGGTTCCTCCACCTGCTGCGGGTCCACAGTTTGAGTATCATGTCGAGCACAGACCTCAAGTCCAAAAGCCCAAGCCAAGACTTCCACGATTCCCAGGCACTGCCACTTCTCCTGGGGTCTTCAATGTGAATGGCTTCGTGGCACATAACACCTTCTTCAACAGCTCCAAGAACCCTTATACCAGAACTCGTATTTCATCAGATCGGTTCTGGAGCTATTAGCAGCACATCTACTATTCATGCATCCTATACAATCAAGAGCGCATATTTCCACATATGCGCCTAGACTCTGAAGCTATAGCTGGCCCGCCCTGCCTTGAAGAAGCGTTAGATTGCTTCAGAGATGCTGGTCTATTGTATTTTGTCACAGATAAGGAGCACTGGAATGAAGAGCTTCTGCTACAGTTCTATGCAACTCTCCATATTCGAGGCTACAACAGGGATCCAAAGACTTCGGTCCTTGAGTGGATAATAGGCAATGTCCATCATGAAGCTAAATCTCTTGATATAATTGAGCTCACAGGCCTGCCTCTCCTGGTGAATACTATGAACGAGGTTGTCAACAACACCAAAATGCCTTGGAAAGCATCTTTCAGAAGCCAGCCCAACATGAGTCAAATGATGAGCATGATGAAGCCTTTGCCTCGCGACGCTGAATACCCGTCTGAGTTCTTTGTTGAAGACCTAGAGTACCTGCCTCGCACCATTTACCTTATCATCAGGAAGACTCTATGGCCTGTCAAAGGACATTCATCTGCAGCAAAGCTTGAAGGAGCAATGAAGACTTTGGTTTTCTATATCTTCAATGGCATCAGCTTCAATGCTCAAGACTTCTTCATCAGGCAGTTGTGTAGCGCCCCGAGACCGATGTGCCAGGTGTCTTCCAGTTATTTGCTGTTGTTTCCTTGTCATTTGCTTGCGTGTCATGCACCTCATATCATGTCATCATGTGCATTGCATTTCCATACGTGTTCATCTCATGCATCCGAGCATTTTCCCCGTTGTCCGTTTTGCATTCCGGCGCTCCTATGTCACCCGGTGTCCCTTTCTACCTTTTTTCACATGAGGGTCTTAAACGTTTTCGGATTGGAGCGAGACTTGTCATGTGGCCTTGGTTTACTATCGGTAGACCACCTGTCAAGTTTCGTGCCATTTGGACTTTGTTTGATACTCCAACGGTTAACCGAGGGACCGAGAAGGCCTCGTGTGTGTTGCAGCCCAAAACCCTTCCAAACTGGCCCAAATCCCACCTAAACCTCTCCCATCATCTAGAGCGTTCGATCACGATTGCGTGGCCGCAAACCGCACCTCATTTGGAGCTTCCTAGCTCCCTCTACCTCTATAAATAGACCACTTCATTTTCGTTTTCGGATCTTTTCCCCGAAACCCTAAAACTCCTCCCCTCGCACCGGACGCGTCCTCACTGCGTCAGACATGTCCGCTCACCGCCGCCACGTTGCTCCGACCAATGGGAGCTCACCACGTCACCACCACCGCCTCCTTCCTCCACTCAGGCGCCGCCACCGTCCGGCGACCCCGCGCCGCGGCTACCCCTTCCTCCTCTCCGGCGACTCCTTTCCCCAACTCCCGCGAGTTCAAGTTTTCCGGCAAAGATCCAGGCGAACCTCGGGATCCGCGTGTGCAAACCCTAGATCCGATTGACTTTTTGCCCCTCTCTCCGTATTTTTTTGCATTTTTCTGCATGCCATAACTCTGCGTCCGTACCTCCGAATCGTGCGTGTAGCATATCAAAATGTTCGTCTCGACGAGTACATCATTTCACCTCATTGCATCATTTTCATTTGAGCTCATCTTGATGCCCGAAATGCTGTTGGAAGAGGGCTAGGTGATGAATTTGTCAGATCTGTTTCAGCAAATAGTCTTTTGTCATTTTTGCCATGATTAATGTGTGCATGCTATGATCCTGAGCTCTACATGTGTTTTGTCATATGCCAAGTTATCTTTACAGAGGTGCTTGCCATGTATTTTTGTGATATTTGTCGTGAATAGCTCAAGCTTGCGAAGTAGCGTGATCGTTGATGCTGATTTCAGGGACATAGAATTTCACAAAGTCCTTGTCCTGATTTTGTTGTTATGCCATATGTTCATGTTGTTTCCTAGTGATCTGTGTCTCTTTTGAGGATGATCAGTAAGGAGGTTTTGTTAACATTGTGGTGATCTATCCATCCATGTCTTTGTTTGCATTTATGGAGCACCCTAGCTTGAGTCAATCAAGCTCTACTTTTGCTATAAAATGATCCTGGTAGATTGTTGACATGTTTAGCGATTTTGCCGAGGATGTTGCTATTGATCCGTGCACGCTATGATGTTGTTCTTGCCATTTCTAGCTTCTATGCCATGTCTTATTGATGGGTGTATGATTATTTTGTCATGCCATGCTCTGTAGTGAGTGCATCAAGCTCGTAAACATGCCTACTCGTTAACTGTTTTGCATGCTCTAGTTTTTCTCCAAGTCTGAATCTGTTTATGTTTTTGCTATGTTCACATGCTTGCAATTGTTTTTTCTGATCCCTTTTGGCTCAAGGTCACTAAGGGACTCTAGTTAGGTGCTTTGAGTAGCATCATGCCATGCCTTGATTTGCCATGTTAACTTCCTGTAGCATGTAGTTTTCATGCTCTAAAGTGTGCTTCCTAATGATAAATTCCAGACTTGTGTTAATTTCACCAAGTCCGAAACCTGTTATCATTTGCAGTTTTGCCATGCTTGTTTGAACCTGTTAATGGATGAATTAGCCATAGCTCAGTGTTCATCTTTTGTCAAGCTTCATGAGTGGATCCCTGCCATGTATTTTGTTCACATGTTTGAGTGCTGTAGCATATTTATCTTGATGCATTTAGTTGGTCACTTGCTGATTATCACAGACCGGTGCCATATTTATTTTGCTTGCCATTTCCAAATCGTGCATCCGATTCCGGTGATCTTTATATCGATTTCAACCGAAATCACCTCACATTTCCAGTGGCACACTTGGATTTCCAAGTTGAGGCCAGGTTCAATCATTCCTTGTCAAATCTTGCATATGCATCACATACCGCATCCCGCATATCATACCATGTTTGTATCATGTTGTTTGAGCATTGCACGTGGTTGATTGTGTTCCGTTTGCCTGTTGTTCTTGTTTGGGTAGAGCCGGGAGAGGAGTTCGTGAACGAGGAGCCCGTTGAGTTCGCTTACGAGGATCAAGTCAACTCTAAGTACTTTGCAGGCAAGATGACCATACCCTCGAAATCACTTCTATCTTTGCTTGCTAGATGCTCGCTCTTTTGCTATGCCTATGCTACGATACCTACCACTTGCTTATCATGCCTCCCAATTGCCATGTCAAACCTCTAACCCACCATGTCCTAGCAAACCGTTGATTGGCTATGTTACCGCTTTGCTCAGCCCCTCTTATAGCGTTGCTAGTTGCAGGTGAAGTTTGGAGATTGTTCCTTGTTGGAACATTGAATATTGTTGGGATATCACCATATTATCTTGTTTATCTTAATACACCTATATGCTTGGTAAAGGGTGGAAGGCTCGGCCTTATGCCTGGTATTTTGTTCAACTCTTGCCGCCCTAGTTTCCGTCATATCGGTGTTATGTTCCCGGATTTTGCTTTCCTTACACGGTTGGGTTATAATGGGAACCCCTTGACAGTTCGCCTTGAATAAAACTCCTCTAGCAATGCCCAACCTTGGTTTTACCATTTGCCACCTAGCTTCTTTTTCCCTTGGGTTTTCGGAGCCCAAGGGTCATCTTTATTAAACCCCCCAGGCCAGTGCTCCTCTGAGTGTTGGTCCAAAACAGAGCCACTTGCAGCGCCAGCTTGGGGAAACTTGAGGGTTGGTTTTAGTTGTACGTAGTGTTCATCTGAGTGCGCCCTGAGAACGAGATATGTGCAGCTCCTATCGGGATTTGTCGGCACATTCGGGCGGTGTTGCTGGACTTGTTTTACCATTGTCGAGGATGTCTTGTAACCAGGATGCCGAGTCTGATCGGAATGTATTGGGAGAAAGAATATCCTTCGTTGACCGTGAGAGCTTGTGATGGGCTAAGTTGGGACTCCCCTGCAGGGATTTGAACTTTCGAAAGCCGTGCCCGCGGTTATGGGCAGATGGGAATTTGTTAATGTCTGGTTGTAGATAACATGAAACTTAACTTAATTAAAATGAATCAACCGCGTGTGTAACCGTGATGGTCTCTTCTCGGCGGAGTCCGGGAAGTGAACACGGTGTTGGAGTAATGCTTGACGTAGGTTGTTCTAGGATCACTTCTTGATCATAGTTGTTCGACTGTGCTTTTGCCTTCTCTTCTCACTCTCATTTGCGTATGTTAGCCACCATATATGCTAGTTGCTTGCTGCAGCTCCACGTCATACCTTGTCTTACCTATAAGCTTAAATAGTCTTGATCGTGAGGGTGCGAGATTGCTGAGTCCCCGTGACTCCCAGATTACTTCCAAAACCAGATGCAGGGACCGATGATACCGTTCCAGACGATGCGCTTGAGCTCAAGTGGGAGTTTGATGAAGACTCTCGCCGTTACTACGTTTCTTTCCCAGATGATCAGTAGTGGTGCCCAGTTGGGGTCGATCGGGGATCTGTGTAGCATTTGGGGTAGTCTTCTTTTATTTTGGTTCCGTAGTCAGACCTTGAGTGTATCTGGATGATGTAATGCTTTATTCATGTAATTGCGTGAAGTGGCGATTGTAAGCCAACTATGTATCTGTAGGATCGAAAGTATGTCTAGAGGGGCGGTGATTAGACTACTTGACCAAATAAAAATCTAGCCTTTTCCCAATTTTAGTTCTTGGCAGATTTTAGCTATCTTAGCACAAGTCAAGCAATCTCCACACAATTCAAGCAAGCATGCAAAAGAGTATATGAGCAGTGTAAAGTAAAGCATGCAACTTGCAAGAATGTAAAGGGAAGGGTTTGGAGGATTCAAACGCAATTGGAGACACGGATTTTTTTATCGTGGTTCCGATAGGTGGTGCTATCGTACATCCACGTTGATGGAGACTTCAACCCACGGAGGGTAACGGTTGCGCGAGTCCATGGAGGGCTCCACCCACGAAGAAGCAACCTTGTCTATTCCATCACGGCCGTCGCCCACGAAGGACTTGCCTCACTAGCGGTAGATCTTCACGAAGTAGGCGATCTCCTTGCCCTTACAAACTCCTTGGTTCAACTCCACAATCTTGTCGGAGGCTCCCAAGTGACACCTAGCCAATCTAGGAGACACCACTCTCCAAGAAGTAACAAATGGTGTGTTGATGATGAACTCCTTGCTCTTGTGCTTCAAATGATAGTCTCCCCAACACTCAACTCTCTCTCACAGGATTTGGATTTGGTGGAAAGAAGATTTGAGTGGAAAGCAACTTGGGGAAGGCTAGAGATCAAGATTCATATGGTTAGAATGGAATATCTTGACCTCAACACAAGTGTAGGTGGTTCTCTCTCAGAAAATGTGTATTGGAATTGTAGGTATGTTCTGATGGCTCTCTTTTCGAATGAAGAGTGGGTGGAGGGGTATATATAGCCTCCACACAAAATCTAACCATTACACACAATTTGCCAAACTTGGTGGGACCGAATGGTTAAACTCGGTTGGACCAATTCAGCAAACCTAGTGACCGTTAGGATTTTCGGTGGGACTGAGATGCAACTCGGTAGGACCGATATGGTTAGGGTTAGGGCATAATGTAATCTCAGTGTGACCGATTACACAAACTCGGTGGGACCGATTTTGGTAATAAGCTAACCAGAGAGTTGGTCAGGTAAACTCGGTGGGACCGATTCGCTCATCTCGGTGAGACCGAAGTGTTACAAAAGGGAAATAGAGAGTTTACATTGCAATCTCGGTGGGACCGATCGCTCATCTCGGCAAGACCGAAATATTACGAAGGGAAACAGAGAGATTACGATCCCATCTCGGTGAGACCGAGATCCCTATCGGTGAGACCGATTTGCCTAGGGTTTGTGGCAGTGGCTATGACATTTGAAACTCAGTGGCGCCAGATAGAAAGAATCGGTGGGGCCAAGTTTGACTTTTGGTTTAGGTCATATGTGGATGTGGTAAGGTAGTTGAGGATTTTGGAGCATATCACTAAGCATTTTGAGCAAGCAAGCCATTAAGCAACACCTCATCCCTCCTTGATAGTATTGGCTTTTCCTATAGACTCAATGTGATCTTGGATCACTAAAATATAAAATGTAGAGTCTTGAGCTTCAAGCTTGAGCCAAACCTTTTGTCCTTAGAATTTTGAGGGATCCACTTTCCTCATCCATGCCATGCCATTCATTGAGCTTTTCCTGAAATATTAATCTTGGAATAATGTTAGCTCAATGAGCTATATGTTGTTAGGAATTACCAAAACCACCCAGGGATAGTTGCACTTTCAATCTCCCCCTTTTTGGTAATTGATGACAACATATAGATCAAAGCTTCGACAAATGATAATAAGAGTGAAAGATGTAGTCGCTTTGAGAAGTATGTGAAAAGCAAGAGCTCCCCCTAAATTTGTGCAAATCTTAAGATTTGCTTTGGACTGCAAATGCACAATGAGTTAGGATCATGGGTTACTCTTCCATGTCACATACATCTTGGTGGAGCGGTCAAAATAATAAAGATTGAATACATGCACCCATCACCAAGCAAAGTGAATGATCATATAAGGATAAGATAATATCATCTAACAAGCATAAGTGTAGCTTATGATCAACCACATGATCATCAATGTCTCACAGATAATAGCATAGTATATCAAGCAATCAAAAGACAAACAAAGTTCAACCACCAAAGCAAGAGAGACTAAAAAGCAACGCTCTCTCTCGAAGCCTATGATCTATACATGTTTCTCCCCCTTTGGCAACAAGTTACCAAAAAGTTCATAGAAAATGCATAGCACTAAAACATCTCTCAAGCTTGGTCTTCAGGTGGTGGCGTAGAGATGGCTCCTTGGACGAAGACTTCAGTTGATGTGGATGGAGCTGATGGAGTAGGTGCTGGAGCTGGTTGCGCTGAAGCTGTAGCTGGTGCGGATGAAGTGGCTCTAGTGGCTGGTACTAGTACTGCAGTAGACCTCTGAGCTCTAGGCACTCTGGCAAATGCATCAGTGGTTGTTCTGCCCTTCCTCTCCTGCATGTCATCCTGTAGCTGCTCCACAACTGACTGAATCTCAGTTACTTTCACATCCATGTCATAGAACTTCTGCTCCATGATTCTTTCCAAGCTCTCCTGGTTTTGAGTCAGGGTGGCCAGTCCCTTCTTAATCCTCAGAGTGGATGCAATCAGGTAGCCAAGCTGATCTTGCTTGCTCTTCAGGAGATACTGAGATGCTTCTTTAGTAGTTGGCATCCTTGCAGCCTTTTCAGCTTTTGCCTTCTCCTTCTTGGCTTGTGCGTGCACAGAAGATGGTTCATCCTCATTCATAACCACAATGTTGTCCTTGAAGTCTGGATAGATAGGCATGTGCTCCTTGTCCAGCAGATATGTACCAGTGCCCATCTTGGAGTTGATTAGCTCCTGGATCTATGGGGCATACCCACAACTCCTCTTCTGATCTGCCATTGTCCTCTTGATAGTTTCAACTATTAGGCTCATGACTTTGAACTTCTGTGGGACATCAAAGATGTGAAGCAAGTTAATTGCATGGCCTCTGATCATCTTGTGATCACCTGACTTTGGCAAGAGAGTGTGCCTGAGGATTCAGTTGATGGTTGGCAAGCCTGACAGAAGGTAATGTACAGATCCAAACTTATGTGTCTCAAGAGCAGCATCTGGGATCTCCTTGTACATGTGTGCCATTGTGTTGTGATCCTTCTTCCTGTTGGCATAGACATCCAAGTCATCTTCACTCTCTTTTGGGGCATTGATCAACTTCGCCCATTCAGCAACCGTGGACTGGTACCTCGTACCTTTAGACATCCAGACAATCCTTCCATATGGGTAGAAATGAGTTGTGGAGTAGAACTGCATGATGAGCTCATCATTCCATTTTGTGAGCTTCTGAGCCACAAACTCATCGACTCCACAAGCCTTGAAACTATCATGTACACCTGGATAGTGATCCTCATTATCCTTGATGTAGTCCCAGTCGACCCATCTCATGTCACACACTATGGGCTTCTTGTCAAGCAACACTGTCTCATAGAAGTCCTGCTGTTCCTTTGTGTGGAACCTGTAATCAACAACAGTCCTTCTCCTGGTGGCATATGGATCTGACTCTCTCCATAGCCTTAGACCTGAGTCCTTCCTTATCTTCATGGTCTCAGCTACTGGATGAGCATCATTGTGATATGGGATTTTGGGTTTGAGCTTCCTCAGGACTTATCCTTCATCATCTTCATCAGCAGCAGCTTCAGGCACTGGGGCCTTGTTCTTCTCAGCAGCTGGTATACTCATAGTATTCCTCTTAGGTGCACTCTTGGGCTTGGAGGCTGCTTTGGGTGCTTCTTTGGGCTTTGATGTTGCAGCCCTGACTTTATAGCATCACCCATCAGCTTTTGTGCCTTGGGTGCTGGTGCAGCAACCTCTTCTTCCTCTTCCTCTTTAGAATCTCTCATGATTGAGGATCTCCCAAGCACTCTAGCAGTGGTCTTTTTGATCCTCTCCTTCCTCTTCTTCCCTTCTGCAGCAGCCTCTTTGGGTTCAGATCCCAAAGGGACTTGAGTAGATGCTCTGGCCTTCGACATTGGAATTCTCTTTGCAGGAACCTTTTGCTTCATGCCTGGCTTGGTGGCAGCAGCAGTGCTATATTCCTTCTTACCACTTTCTTCTTGGAAGTGGCCTCATCCTCGACTGCCACATAGTGTTCATCCTCAGATTCATAGGTCTTCTTCTTTCTGGCCCTGGTGGCAACTTTGGGTAAGTTGCTTGGGGTGCTCTTGCTACCATCATCTAAACTGCTAGAGGGACTAGTGCCCTCACTTAGGTGAACCTGCTCCTCTGACCTGTTCTGGCTGTCACTCTGATTAGACATATTGCAAACACTGACAGCAGACCCTGTGAATAGATATAGATGAGATAGAGTGGATGAGCATCACAAAATGCAGAGGTTTTTGCAAAAGAATGAGTCAAAAACTTAGTTTTAGTTTTCCACAGAAAGCATTTCGGATCAATCGATTTGTAAACTCGGTGATACCGAAGCAGCTATTGGAACCTAAACTAGTGAACTCGGTCAGACCGAGTCACAATTCGGTGGCACCGAGACTGCTAGGGTTTCACAAAGTCCTGAACTCGGTCACACCGGTTTGCAATTCTCGGTCAGACCGAAAATTACATGTGCAATGGCCTGAGCCGAATCGGTGGTACCGAGTTCCACAACTCGGTGGGCCCGAGATGGTTTCGGCGGGAACCTAACCCTAAATTTTCAATTCACGACTAAACTACAGAGTGTTTTGACTAGATAAGAATGATCTCAATCGTGGAAAGATACATGGCGAACACAATGTGCTAGGAATCAGATAGGGATAGCACAGTGATCGAGTTCATACCCTAGTTCGGCGATGAACTCGCTATGGCGGCAACGGCAGGGATGATTCCCGTTGACGACGGCGGAGACCAGCGGCAGGAGGCGGCTGGCGGCGAGGAAGACGATCCGGAGACCCTAGAGGCAGAGCGGGCTAAGCGCGGGTCGAGGAGGTTCGGAAAGTTTTCCAAAATTTGACCCGTGGGTATATATAGCCCTACCCTGTCGGTGTGACCGAGTGGAACAACTCGGTGGCACCGAGATTCATAACTGCAATCAGTTACTGAAACTCGGTGTGACCGAAAGGTTCAAATCGGTTGCACCGAGATTGAAAACCTAGATCGACTTAGTGATCTCGGTATGACTGAAATGGATGAATCGGTCAGACCGAAACGCACAAAGAAGTTTTGGAAGTTTAAGTCTATGACGAATCGGGGACTCCGAGTGCTCCTCACACAGAGTGGTTCGAATCTCACTTGATCAAATTTTGTGATGTAGCATGAATAGAGTTTGAGACGAGAAAAGCATAAATAGCTAGAGAGGGTTCTTAGGCATTCTTGTCCATCCACTTGGCAAAAGAAAAGAAAACCAATCAATCAAAACAACAAGTTGATGTCCTCGAATGAGTAAAATATGAAATCACCATGCTCACACAATAAAATGGCAATTGAAATATGTGGCAAAGCATGCATAACCAATTCTAGCATCTATCAAACAATTTGCGATGACTAGGTCATCTATATATGAGTATATTGACTTAGGAGTCAAATGAGAACATTTGATCATAGGTCATACTCATCGTTTAAGCACAAGTGGGGTTACCACATTTACATAAAGCATTGTTGTGTTCACACCATTAGAGTTGCTTTAGCTCAATTCTTAGAGTAAAGCTCCCCCTAGATGTGAGATCCCCCCTAAGAGGGATGAACTAACCTTGGGTTTTGTCGATGATGACTTCATGTAGATGTTGAATATGTGGATGCTCAATGTTGATGTAGATCATTTGAAGCTATCCATTGGAGTGAGTTGCACTTTCAATACCTACATGGGTTAGTCCCACAAGGAAAAAACAAGGATATCCATAGACATGAAGTGATGCACACACAAGATGATGTCTATGAAAGCTTTTAGGTTACCTTGTCCCTTGTCTTACCAACAAGAGGGTTTGTGACTCCTTGAACTAGTGCAAGATGTGGAAGTTGATTGCACTTGTTCTTGCCAAGATGATAAGAGTGAAGTATGTTGGCGGAGTCACCCTCAAGAACTCTCTAGTTCTTCTTCTTCGGGATCCACACCATCTTGATGGGAATCCTCGGTGTTGTAGTTGTACTTGATGAAGTGGAACTTGAAGTAGTCTTGGGAACCCACTTGACCAAGGCCTTAGGAGCTTCTTCAAATGCATCAATTTCCTCTTGAAGCTTGTCCTTGTGTTTTTGCTTGTGGTCTTGTGGTGGAAGATCATCTTGAGCTTGTGTCCCTTTGAAAGAAGTAGGATCATACTTCTCTTGTTGAGGAACAAACTTCGTCTTGGGGTATTGATCTTCTTCCCACTCAACTCCATTGGCATTGAACTTTCGTTCAAAACCAGCACCTTGATTCTTCCGGTGCCTTCCTTGCTTGCGTACAATTTCCTTGAATTGCTTACTTCCGGCAAGACTCTTGTAAACACATTTCTCTATAATTCCCTTCAATAAGCTATTTTCTTGCTCAAGTGTAACTTGGCTAAGAGAATCATTAGTGGAATCAAGAGAACTACTAGAAGCAACAATATTGGATTTAGCATGATTATTGTTACTACTAGAGGAAGAATCTTTCTTGTTCTTGTTACTAGACTTGACTTGAGGCATGTAAGTGGATAAGAGTAAACACTTGGCAATGTAAGAAGAACTTTTCTTACGAAGATCATCATTGATTGCTTTTAAGAACTCATGCTCTTGCTCAAGGTTGAGCTTTTCAAAGCGTAATTTCTCATGAGTCCTTAAAAGTTCTCAATGATCTCCTAAGATAGTTTCATGAGCTAACTTAAGAGTGTTTAGTTCTTTAGTTAGAGACTCAATCTTCTCCTTATCATTGTCATTCATCTTATCTTGATTAGCATGATTAATTGACGTTTCATTACAATATTCATCACTAGAGTTGTCAACAAGTAAATCATCATCACCTAACAAGTCATCTTCATCACTATTGAAATCAACATACTCGCGGTGTGATACCTTTGGGCCTTTAGCCATGAAGCATGTTCCAAATCCTTCATTTGGTGAGTCAAATATGTCGTAGGAGTTGGTTGTCACAAGTGCTAGACCGGCAACACCTTCATCTTGAGTATATTCAGAGTCGGAGTGATAGCTTCTCTCGGAGTGGTTGTCGGAGTCGGAGCCGGATACCCATTCAACAACATGAGCTTGATGTCTTCGTTTTGTGTAGCTCCTTGATGACTTGTCCTTTCTTTCCGAATCTTTGCTTCTCCGTGAGGGTCTTCGTTCATAACGATCATCTCTACTCCTTTCTCTAGATGGTGATTCTTCTCTTCTACTTCTTCTCTTGGGAGAATCTTCTCTTCTCTTGTAGGGGGCCGTACACTCATTGGAATAGTTTCCGGGCCTTCCACAATTGTATCAGTTTTGTTCTTGACTAGAAGATCTTTTGCCATTGTAGGACCTTGACTTGGAGCTTCTCTCTTTGCTTCTACTCTTGTAGAACTTGTTTGAAGTTCTTCACCATTAAGTTCAATTCTTCATTGAAGGTTTGTTTCTCACTCGATGATGTGGGGGCTTCACATGAGGCTTTGTAAGCACCACTTGATTTGTTTTGAAGTTCCTCTTTATCCTTGAGTGACATCTCATGAGCAACAATTCTTCCGATGACTTCCGTTGGCTTGAGATCTTTGTAATTTGGCATCATTTGGATCAATGTGCACACGGTATCATATTTTCCATCCATGGCTCTTAGGATCTTCTTGATGATGAATCTATCGGTCATCTCTTCACTCCCTAAGACGGCAATCTCATTTGTGATAAGAGCAAGCCTAGAGTACATTTCAGCAACACCTTCACCATCCTTCATTTTGAACTTGTCAAGTTGACTTTGAAGCACATCCAATTTGGATTCCTTGACGGAGTCGGTACCTTCGTGCATATCAATCAAAGTATCCCAAATTTCCTTTGCATTCTCAAGATGGCTGATTTTGTTGAATTCTTTGGGGCACAATCTATTGAAGAGGATATCACAAGCTTGAGCGTTGTATTGCAGCATTTTCAACTCTTCCGCGGTGGCTTCACGGTTCGGTTCTTTCCCGTCAAAGAATTCATCTTGCAAGCCAATACACACAATAGCCCAAACGGCGGGGTTATGTCCAAGAATATGCATTTTCATCTTATGCTTCCAACTAGCAAAATTAGTGCCATCAAAGTAAGGACCTCTACGGTAATAATTTCCCTTGCTAGACGCCATACTCTCCTAGGTTGTGAAACCAAGGCAATGATCGCCAAAAGCTATGGAAATCAACGCAAATGGAGACCAAAGCTCTGATACCACTTGTAGGATCGGAAGTATGTCTAGAGGGGGGTGATTAGACTACTTGACCAAATAAAAATCTAGCCTTTTCCCAATTTTAGTTCTTGGCAGATTTTAGCTATCTTAGCACAAGTCAAGCAATCTCCACACAATTCAAGCAAGCATGCAAAAGAGTATATGAGCAGCAGAAAGTAAAGCATGCAACTTGCAAGAATGTAAAGGGAAGGGTTGGAGGATTCAAACGCAATTGGAGACACGGATGTTTTTGTCGTGGTTCTGATAGGTGGTGCTATCGTACATCCACGTTGACGGAGACTTCAACCCACGGAGGGTAATGGTTGCGCAAGTCCACGGAGGGCTCCACCCACGAAGGGTCCATGAAGAAGCAACCTTGTCTATTCCATCACGGCCGTCGCCCACGAAGGACTTGCCTCACTAGCGGTAGATCTTCATGAAGTAGGCGATCTCCTTGCCCTTACAAACTCCTTGGTTCAACTCCACAATCTTGTCGGAGGCTCCCAAGTGACACCTAGCCAATCTAGGAGACACCACTCTCCAAGAAGTACCAAATGGTGTGTTGATGATGAACTCCTTGCTCTTGTGCTTCAAATGATAGTCTCCCCAACACTCAACTCTCTCTCAAAGGATTTGGATTTGGTGGAAAGAAGATTTGAGTGGAAAGCAACTTGGGGAAGGCTAGAGATCAAGATTCATATGGTTGGAATGGAATATCTTGACCTCAACACAAGTGTAGGTGGTTCTCTCTCAGAAAATGTGTATTGGAAGTGTAGGTATGTTCTGATGGCTCTATTTTCAAATGAAGAGTGGGTGGAGGGGTATATATAGCCTCCACACAAAATCTAACCATTACACACAATTTTCCAAACTCGGTGGGACCGAATGGTTAAACTCGGTCGGACCGATTCAATAAACCTAGTGACCGTTAGGATTTTTGGTGGGACTGAGATGCAACTCGGTAGGACCGATATGGTTAGGGTTAGGGCATAACGTAATCTCGGTGTGACCGATTACACAAACTCGGTGGGACCGATTTTGGTAATCGGCTAACCAAAGAGTTGGTCAGGTAAACTCGGTGGGACCGATTCGCTCATCTCGGTGAGACCGGAGTGTTACAAAAGGGAAACAGAGAGTTTACATTGCAATCTCGGTGGGACCGATCGCTCATCTCGGTAAGACCGAAACGTTACGAAGGGAAACAGAGAGATTACAATCCCATCTCGTTGAGACCGAGATCCCTATCGGTGAGACCGATTTGCCTAGGGTTTGTGGCAGTGGCTATGACATTTGAAACTCGGTGGCGCCGGATAGAAAGAATCGGTGGGGCCATGTTTGACTTTTGGTTTAGGTCATATGTGGATGTGGGAAGGTAGTTGAGGATTTTGGAGCATATCACTAAGTATTTTGAGCAAGCAAGCCATTAAGAAACACCTCATCCCTCCTTGATAGTATTGGCTTTTCCTATAGACTCAATGTGATCTTGGATCACTAAAATATAAAATGTAGAGTCTTGAGCTTCAAGCTTGAGCCAAACTTTTTGTCCTTAGAATTTTGAGGGATCCACTTTCCTCATCCATGCCATGCCATTCATTGAGCTTTTCCTGAAATATTAATCTTGGAATAATGTTAGCTCAATGAGCTATATGTTGTTAGGAATTACCAAAACCACCCAGGGATAGTTGCACTTTCAGTATCTCTTTCCCTTATGTATAACTTGGGTTGTGTGAAGATTACCTCACTTGCAACATTGCTTTCAATGCGGTTATGCCTCTAAGTCGTGCTTCGACACGTGGGACATATAGCCGCATCGAGGGTGTTACAAGTTGGTAATTAGAGCCTTCCCCGACCTTAGGAGCCCCCTACTTGATCGAATCGTTAGCGTTGTTGAGTCTAGAAAAATATTTGAGTCATTTAGGATTATATATATCGGAGAGTTAGGAATTCTTTTTACTCTCCAGTCCCTTCATCGCTCTGGTAAGGCATCCCGACGTAGAGTTTTGACTCTTCTCTTCTCAAATTTCACTAAAAAAATTTAGGATCACGCGGGTGTCTTGGAATCGTTCCGATCGATTTGTGACAAGAACATTGTTCTTGGTGCCTCCTGTCATTTAGGGGTTGTGTGTAACGCCCCGAGACCGTTGTGCCAGGTGTCGTCCAGTTATTCGTTGTTGTTGCCTTGTCATTTCTTGCGTGTCATGCATTGCATATCATGTCATCATGTGCATTGCATTTGCATACGTGTTCGTCTCATGCATTCGAGCATTTTCCCCGTTGTCCGTTTTGCATTCCGGCGCTTCGTTCTCCTCCGGTGGTCATTTCTACCTTTCTTTCGTGTGTGGGGATTAAACATTTCCGGATTGGACCGAGACTTGCCAAGCGGCCTTGGTTTAGCACCGGTAGACCGCCTGTCAACTTTCGTATCATTTGGACTTCGTTTGATACTCCAACGGTTAACCGAGGGACCGAAAAGGCCTCGTGTGTGTTGCAGCCCAACACCCCTCCATTTTGGCCCAAAACCCACCTAAATCCTCTCCATCATCTAGAGCGTTCGATCACGATCGCGTGGCCGAAAACCGCACCTCATTTGGACTCTCCTAGCTCCCTCTACCTATAAATATGTGCTCCCCTCCCGAAATTCGCGGTTGAAACCCTAACCTCCTCCTCCACGCGCCGCCGGACATTTCGTCCCGCGCCGGACAATGTCCAGCCGCCGCCGCCACCTCACTCCGGCCAATGAGAGCCTACCACGTCACCTCCGCCACCGCTCCAGGCCAATCCCGCAGCACCACTTGTCACTGCCGCCGTCCTCCCACCGCGCGGCCCGCGGACCTGGATCGGGCCCGCGCGAGCCCGAGTCTCGCCGCCGCCCAGGCCTGTGAGCAACAGCGCCTCGCCGCCCGTTCGCCGACCCCGCCGCCTTCGCGCGTCGCCGGCGGCCAACTCCGGCGACCGAACCACCGACGCCCGAGCGTCGGTCCGCGCGCCGCCGCCTCTCTCTCGCTCGCCGGGGACGCTGCGCGCCGCCGCCCCGTGCCTCGCCGCGCCCCCGTGCCGCCTCCCTATTCAACCTCGCCGGAGTAGGAGCTCCTCGGCCTCCTCGGCGTTCCTCACCGGGGACCTCGCGCCCAGACCCAACGCTGGCTTCGCCTCACCCCTCGTCCCTTGCTGCTCTGCTCCGGATCTGGTGGACCCCGGACCCGTGCCGCGCCGCCATGCTCCTTCGACGCTGTTTGCCGTCCTGCGCGCCCCGGGGAACCTCACCGGAGTTCCAAGGTCGACGCTGGTGGCCCTGCCTCGTCCCCATCCAGGAACAGGGAGGGCGACGCCACCTCCCCGCGTGGGCCAACGCCTCCCCGGTCCGGCCCAGCTCCGGCCGGCCCGGTCCACCTTCTCCGGCCCAGCTCGATCCTCCTCAGATGGGCTCGGCCCATGAGTGAGCCCCGCTCGCTATCACGCGCCCTGAGCGTCACATATTATTCCCCGCTCGATTTATTTTTTTCCGAAGATATCTCTAAGTCCCCGAGATTTCCATGTTTCATATGCCCATGTTCATCATGCCATAACTTTGCATCCGTAGCTCCGATTCATGCATATAGCATATCAAAATGTTCGTCTCAGAGAGTACATCATTTCATCTCATTGCATCATTTTCATTTGAGTTCATCTTGATGCCCGAAATGCTGTTGGAAGAGTGCTACTTGAGATAATTGTCAGATCTGCTACTCCATTTAGATATTTGTCATTTTGCCATGATTATTGTGTGCATGATATGCCCATGAGCTCTACATATGTTTTGTTAAGGGTTTTGCCATCTTTCCAGAGGTGCAACCCAAGTATTTCAAAGTGAGGCACTTGGTAATGCTGATTTCACGGACTTAGCATTTCCACTAAGTCCTTGAGCTGTTTATCTCATATGGCCATATGTTCATGTTGTTTCCTAGTGATTCGTGCCTCTTTTGAGGATGATCAGTAAGGATGTTTTGTTAATCTTGTAGTGCTCTATCCATCCATGTCTTTGTTTGCAATTATGGAGTACCCTAGCTTGAGTCAATCGAGCTCTACTTTTGCTACTTCGTGAATCTGGGCAGATTGTCTACTTGTTAGCGATTTTGCCGATGATGTTGTAGTTGATCCGTGCATGCTATGCTATTGTTCTTGCCATGTCTAGCTTGAATTTTGTGTATTCTTGATGGGTGTATGCTTAGATTATCATGACTTGCTCCGTAGTGAGTGCATCGAGCTCGTAAATATGCCTACTTGATATCTGTTTTCAGCATGCTTCAGTTTTCACTAAGTCTGAGAACTGATTATGTTTTTGGCATGTTCACATGCTTGCAATTGTATTTTATGATCCCTTTTTGCTCAAGGTCACTAAGGGACTTTTGTTAAGATCTTTGAGTAGCTCCATGCCATGCTTTACTTTGCCATGTTCAGGTACTGTAGCATGTAGTTTTGTTACTCCGAAGAGTGCTATCTGATCTGAAATTCCAGACAAGTGTTAATTTCACCAAGTCTGAAATCTGTTTGCCATATGCATTTTTGCCATGCTTGTTTGAACCTGTTAATGGAGGAATTGGCCGTAGCTCAGTGCTAGACTTTTGTTAAGCATCATGAATGCATCCCTGCCATGTATTTTGATGCCATGTTTGGGTGCTGTAGCATGTTCATCTCATTGCATTTAGATGGCCACTTGCTGTAAATTGCAGACCGTGTCCATATTTGAATCGCTTGCCATTTCCAAACCGTGACTCCGATTCCGACGTTCTTCATATCGTTTTCAAGTGATTTCATCTCACCTTTCCAGTGGCACACTTGGATTTCCAAGTTGAGGCCATGTTCTTGCATCCCTTGTCAAATCATGCATATGCATCGCATACCGCATCCCGCATATCATACCATGTTCTTGTGTTGGTTGTTTACTATGTTGTGTGCTTCCTTTCCGGTGTTTGCTTCTTCGGTTTGGTTCCGGTAACGTCGCGTTTGTGAGGACCCATTCGTCTACATCCATTTGTCTTCTTCATGGACTCGTTCTTCTTCCTTGCGGGATTTCAGGCAAGATGATCATACCCTCGAAATCATTACTATCTTTGCTATGCTAGATTGCTCGCTCTTTTGCTATGCCAATGCTACGATGCCTACCGTTGATTGGCTATGTTACCGCTTTGCTCAGCCCCTCTTATAGCGTTGCTAGTTGCAGGTGAAGATTGGAGACCGTTCCTTGTTGGAACATTATTTATTTACTTGTTGGGATATCATTATATTATCTTGTTATCTTAATGCATCTATATACTTGGTAAAGGGTGGAAGGCTCGGCCTCTCGCCTAGTGTTTTGTTCCACTCTTGCCGCCCTAGTTTCCGTCATATCGGTGCTATGTTCTCGGATTTTGTGTTCCTTATGCGGTTGGGTTATAATGGGAACCCCTTGATAGTTCACCTTGATTAAAGCTTTTCCAGCAATGCCCAACCTTGGTTTTACCATTTGCCACCTAGCCTCTTTTTCCCTTGGGTTTCCGGAGCCCGAGGGTCATCTTATTTTAACCCCCCCCCCCCCCCCGGGGCCAGTGCTCCTCTGAGTGTTGGTCCACCTCGTCAGCCGCCAGTGGCCACCAGGGGCACCTCTGGGCTGGCCTACCGGAAGTTTGGACAATCTAAGTGTGCCCTGAGAAAGAGATATGTGTAGCTCCTATCGGGATTTGTCGGCACATTCGGGCGGTGTTGCTATTCTTGTTTGAACCTATCGAAGTGTCTTGAAGAACCGAGGTACCGAGTCTGATCGGAACGTCTCGGGAGGAGGTCTATTCCTTTGTTGACCGTGAGAGCTTGTCATGGGCTAAGTTGGGAGTCCCCTGCAGGGATTTGAACTTTTGAAAGCCGTGCCCGCGGTTATGGGCAGATGGGAATTTGTTAATGTCCGGTTGTAGATAACTTGAACCTTAACTTAATTAAAATGAATCAACTGTGTGAGTTACCGTGATGGCCTCTTCTCGGTGGAGTCCGGGAAGTGGACACGGTGTTGGAGTAATGTTTGCGCAGGTTGTCCTCTAGTTTCTCGCTCGCACTTTGCCTCCTCTTCTCGCTCTCTTTTGCGAATAGGATAGCCACCATATATGCTAGTCGCTTGCTGCAGCTCCACACATATTTACCTTGCCTTACCTATAGGCTTAAATAGTCTTGATCGCGAGGGTGCGAGATTGCTGAGTCCCTGTGGCTCACAGATTACTATTACACCAGATGCAGGGCCTGATGATTCCACTCCAGGTGACGCGCTTGAGCTCAAGTGGGAGTTCGACGAGGACTCTCAACGATACTATGTTTCTTTTCCTGATGATCAGTAGTGGTGCCCAGTTGGGGGTGATCGGGACCGTGTCGCATGTTGGGTTATCTTTTATTTTGGCGCCGTAGTCGGGCCATGAGTGTTTGGATGATGTAATGTTATTTATGTACTTGATTGACGTGGCAAGTGTAAGCCAACTATGTTATCTCCCCTTTTATTATCTGTATTACATGGGATGTTGTGAAGATTGCCTAACTTGCGACATATGCCTTCAATGCGATTATGCCTCTAAGTCGTGCCTCGACACGTGGGAGATATAGTCGCATCGAGGGTGTTACAAGTTGGTAATCAGAGCCTTCCCCGACCTTAGGAGCCCCATTGCTTGATCGTTTTTAGCGGCCGAGTTGTGTCTAGAAAAATGTTTTGAGTCATTTAGGAATTATATATCGGAGAGTTTGGGAATTCTTTTTACTTCCCAGTCTCCTCATCGCTCTGGTAAGGCATCCTGACGTAGAGTTTTGACTCTTCTCTTCTCAAATTTCACTAAAAAAAATTTAGGATCACGCGGGTATCTTGGAATCGTTCCGATGGTTTTATGATGAGAACATTGGCTTGGTGCCTCCTGTCAGGGGTTTTGTGGAAGTGTCCCGGGGAGTTGAGCTCTGAGGTGTTGTCGTCATAATTTTATCGTTGCAGTTCTGGAATACCTGAGTTTAGTACACCGACATCGAAAATCTCTTTTATGCAGTTCGTTGGTGAGATAACCTCGACGCCACCCAGTACTGGGGCGGGAGTTCGGGAGAATTTCCATAACTTGTATAACGGATGCTTTTCGAAGGTTGAGGTAGATGATTTCCGAAGGTTTCTTGGTTATGTGTTGAAGGATGGATACAGCTGGATGTAGGATTTGCTAGTTTTGGGTGAGATATTATGCTTCCCCTGTATCCCCAACACCTGATTGCATAACCAGAAAATTTCGGGAGTTTCATAGGTGGGAATTCAAGTAGCTCTTAGGATATCTTTCCAACAGATGTATGATATGAAATTGGGGTTCGACGTCTAGTGGTCCGCCTATTCACGGTCGATTTTACAGTGATCTCGTTGTGTCTTAAAGAGTCCTTGGCTATGCCGACTTGGGGACGCTTCGTATGTCATGTGCACTGCCTTGTACATGATGGTGTTGTACGATCGAGCCCGTGTAGGCCCCACCATGAAAACTTCGGACGAAATTTCTATCATATGTTTGTTCTGGCTTATTCTGCAAGCCAATCCTTTGTTTTGTTTTCAGTTGTGGTATTCGAGTTGCTTCGAAGTCAAATGTTGATTCCATACCTTTCCCAAGTGGTGTTCTCATACTCCAATGTGAATACTAATCCGTCTTGATCATCGAGATTGTGTTGTCAACCCTTTTCAACCGGCGTGTTTTCTCTCAAAGTGGTTCTGAACATTTCAACATCCGCAAGATCCAATCTCAGCTTTCTCAACAGTGTTCGTTCATCCATCCCAAGTTGTCTTTGTTTTCCCGCCCTCCCTCCCTTGTTTTCTTCAAGGACTCAGATTTCTTAATCGAGTATCCATCTTATTGATGTGAAGCCTCTCCATTCTTTTCCTTCAATGTTCTTATCCGGTGATTCTCATGAAGATACTAATGGAGCTTCTAGTTCATCATTCTTCTTTCTTTTATCTTCTCTGGTGGTTTCAAGTCAAGCTTTGTTGATCTTACCCCTTTCCTCATTTCAATGCCTTCTCATACCGGTGTACCTCATAACAATTCACTTCTCACTATTCATTTGTTCCGGCGTGCTCAAAGCTTTCTCAAAAGGCTCGTCTTGTCATTCAAGATCCGTTCAATCTATTTCAAGGTTGTTTATCTCATTCAAGCCATTTAATTCAACTGGTGCATTCTCTCTTTTTAAATCCCTAAACGGTGTTTCTTTTGAGTGGGCCCTAACCCACAGGTCTTTTTCCAGGATCTTACCTGACTCTTCTTATTTTCCCGGAGGTATTCTCAAATTATTTTCGAACTTTGACGTAAGAATGATTTATCATCAGTCAAATGTCTTCTCCTAGATCTTTCACAATTATTTTCATTGTTGGCTAAATCTCTTTGCTTTTGATTCTTCTGGTGTGCCTCAACAATTCATGGTGGTGTTTCTCGTCGTAACTCTCGGATTTTGAAGACCGAAGAGGATTTTTCTCTCAATCTTGCTCCACTCTCCTCAAGATTCGTGGTTCAAGCTTGTTATCCTCTCATAATTATTTTTGATTGTGAGAATCCTTTTCACCCATCAGGAGATATTCAAGAGTCTTCTCAGTTTGATTATCCGGAGTCCATCAATTCATGTTTATTCATTCTCAGCTTTCAGTTGCCATTCTCCAATCTTACCGGTGCATCGTTCAAGTGATCTCTAATCAGTTCGTGAACTATTCGTCCTCTTGTATCTAAATTCTCTCAATTATCTTTGTTCATTTCATAATTCTTCTCGGTGTTTCTTTATCTTTACTTCGTTCATTTCCAATTCTTACGGCGGTTCATTCAAGATTCTCTTCTTTCGTTTATCATATCAATTTATTTGTTATTTCAATCCTACCGGTGGTGCATTGAAGACCTTCCCAAGTTTGCGCTATATCTATCTTAATCCTTTCAACGAGAATAAGTAGTATGCCAAATCCGTTGCTTGTCATCAATTTAATTGATGAAGGATGAGCATAACATAATTCTTATTCTTGATTCACCCAAATGTTTAATTTCCTATTCCGGAGGTTCATCAAGATTCTTGATCTCAATTGTTCATCTTATCTTTTCTTCCCGGAGTTCCAACCTCTTTCAATTATATTACAACGGAGATTCATCTAAATCATTGCAAGGATTCACCTTGTGTTTTCAATTTCTCTTTCTTTTTATTCTTTTGTTACCGGAGTTTCTTCTTGGAGGCTATACATGATGCTTCATCAAGGACTTATTTCCTTCTCGAAGCGTTCATCAAGATTCTTTTCTAAGGAGCTTAAGTTTCTTCATCTTGCATCAGGAGTGAAATTCTTTCAACCGTGTCATTGGAGCTGGTATTATGTCATTCTTGATAATTTGAGTTCATGTTTCATGATTCACATGTTATTAAGAATGAGGTATTTTAAATCCATCAATCTCGTCATTGGAATTATCTTGGGTTATATTTCACCTAAAGCCTTCTCTAAGGTTTGTTGCTATTATGGTGCTTATAAATGATCCAAGTTCTTCATTTATCCTTCCCGGTGCGATATACTTTCTCGCCAATTTGTTCATATCAATCCAATTCTTTTTCCGTGAGTGGCAGGTTGTCACCTCATAATTCGAGATGTATTCCATAAGACCATATCAAGCTTATTCTTTTCGTTGTGGGTTTTCCAACAACTCCGTTCTAGCATTTGGTGTAAGTGTGCTACCTCGAGATCTTGTTTTCCTTCGTTCCGGAGGCATTGTGATGTTGCTATCTTCAACCTTTCTTTTGTGCTTGTCAGGACCTTGTTCCTTTCTTGCCTATCCATTTAACTGGAGTGTCGTGTCCTCTGCTCAAGTTCTTTTCACCGTATCAAGTCTTGCATAACTTCTTAACCGGGGTGTTTTCAATATATATCTTCCCTTCAACCTCAAGGCTTTCGCAAGGTTCGTTGTTCCTCTTTTCTAACGGAGTGTTTTCAACTTCGTTCATCTCCGTCGTATTCTTTTTCTCGAAATGTCTTAACCTTTTCAAGGTTATTTGGTTTCACTCGTTTGTCAAAGGAGCAACTTAGTTTTACCTCTTCTTTTTCTCTTCCGTTGTTCCCTCCGGTGCCATTCTAGATCTCGGGACGAGATCCTCTCGTAGTGGTGGAGTGTTGTAACGCCCCGAGACCGTTGTGCCAGGTGTCGTCCAGTTATTCGTTGTTGTTGCCTTGTCATTGCTTGCATGTCATGCATTGCATATCATGTCATCATGTGCATTGCATTTGCATACGTGTTCGTCTCATGCATTCGAGCATTTTCCCCGTTGTCCGGTTTGCATTCCGGCGCTTCATTCTCCTCCGGTGGTCATTTCTACCTTTCTTTCATGTGTGGGTATTAACCATTTCCGGATTGGACCGAGACTTGCCAAGCGGCCTTGGTTTACCACCGGTAGACCGCCTGTCAAGTTTCGTATCGTTTGGACTTCGTTTGATACTCCAATGGTTAACCGAGGGACCGAAAAGGCCTCGTGTGTGTTGCAGCACAAGACCCCTCCATTTTGGCTCAAAACCCACTTAAATCCTCTCCATCATCTAGAGCGTTCGATCACGATCGTGTGGTCGAAAACCACACCTCATTTGGACTCTCCTAGCTCCCTCTACCTATAAATATGTGCTCCCCTCCCAAAATTCGCGGTCGAAACCCTAACCTCCTCCTCCGTGCGCCGCCGCACATTTCGTCCCGCGCCGGACAATGTCCAGCCGCCGCCGCCACCTCACTCCGGCCAATGAGAGCCTGCCACGTCACCTCCGCCACCGATCCAGGCCAATCCCGCAGCGCCACTTTTCACTGCCGCCGTCCTCCCACCGCGCGGCCCGCGGACCCGGATCGGGCCCGCGCGAGCCCGAGTCTCGCCGCCGCCCAGGCCTGTGAGCAACCGCACCTCGCCGCCCGTTCGCCGACCCTGCCGCCTTCGCGCGTCGCCGGCAGCCAACTCCGGCGACCGAACCACCGCCGCCCGAGCGTCCGTCCGCGCGCCGCCGCCTCGCTCTCGCTCGCCGGGGACGCTGCGTGCCGCTGCCCCGTGCCTCGCCGCGCCCCCGTGCCGCCTCCCTATTCAACCTCGCCGGAGTAGGAGCTCCTCGGCCTCCTCGGCGTTCCTCACCGGTGACCTCGCGCCCAGACCCGATGCCGGCTTCGCCTCACCCCTCGTCCCTCGCTGCTCCGCTCCGGATCTGGTGGATCCCGGACCCGTGCCACGCTGCCATGCTCCTTCGACGCTGTTCGCCGTCCTGCGCGCCCCGGGGAACCTTGCCGGAGTTCCAAGGTCGACGCCGGTGGCCCTGCCTCGTCCCCGTCCAGGAACAGGGAGGGCGACGCCACCTTCCCGCGTGGGCCAACGCCTCCCCGGTCCGGCCCAGCTCCGGCCGGTCCGGTCCACCTTCTCCGGCCCAGCTCGATCCTCCTCAGATGGGCTCGGCCCATGGGTGAGCCCCGCTCGCTATCCCGCGCCCTGAGCGTCACATATTATTCCCCGCTCGATTTATTTTTTTCCGAAGATATCTCTAAGTCCCCGAGATTTCCATGTTTCATATGCCCATGTTCATCATGCCATAACTTTGCATCCGTAGCTCCGATTCATGCATATAGCATATCAAAATGTTCATCTCAGAGAGTACATCATTTCATCTCATTGCATCATTTTCATTTGAGTTCATCTTGATGCCCGAAATGCTGTTGGAAGAGTGCTACTTGAGATAATTGTCAGATCTGCTACTCCATTTAGATATTTGTCATTTTTGCCATGATTATTGTGTGCATGATATGCCCATGAGCTCTACATATGTTTTGTTAAGGGTTTTGCCATCTTTCCAGAGGTGCAACCCATGTATTTTTGTGATGTGTGTGGTGACTAGCACAAGCTTGCAAAGTGAGGCACTTGGTAATGCTGACTTCAGGGACTTAGCATTTCCACTAAGTCCTTGAGCTGTTTATCTCATATGGCCATATGTTCATGTTGTTTCCTAGTGATTCGTGCCTCTTTTGAGGATGATCAGTAAGGATGTTTTGTTAATCTTGTAGTGCTCTATCCATCCATGTCTTTGTTTGCAATTATGGAGTACCCTAGCTTGAGTCAATCGAGCTCTACTTTTGCTACTTCGTGAATCTGGGCAGATTGTCTACTTGTTAGCGATTTTGCCGATGATGTTGTAGTTGATCCGTGCATGCTATGCTATTGTTCTTGCCATGTCTAGCTTGAATTTTGTGTATTCTTGATGGGTGTATGCTTAGATTATCATGACTTGCTCCGTAGTGAGTGCATCGAGCTCGTAAATATGCCTACTTGATATCTGTTTCAGCATGCTTCAGTTTTCACTAAGTCTGAGAACTGATTATGTTTTTGGCATGTTCACATGCTTGCAATTGTATTTTATGATCCCTTTTTGCTCAAGGTCACTAAGGGACTTTTGTTAAGATCTTTGAGTAGCTCCATGCCATGCTTTACTTTGCCATGTTCAGGTACTGTAGCATGTAGTTTTGTTACTCCGAAGAGTGCTATCTGATCTGAAATTCCAGACAAGTGTTAATTTCACCAAGTCTGAAATCTGTTTGCCATATGCATTTTTGCCATGCTTGTTTGAACCTGTTAATGGAGGAATTGGCCGTAGCTCAGTGCTAGACTTTTGTTAAGCATCATGAATGCATCCCTGCCATGTATTTTGATGCCATGTTTGGGTGCTGTAGCATGTTCATCTCATTGCATTTAGATGGCCACTTGCTGTAAATTGCAGACCGTGTCCATATTTGAATCGCTTGCCATTTCCAAACCATGACTCCGATTCCGGCGTTCTTCATATCGTTTTCAAGTGATTTCATCTCACCTTTCCAGTGGCACACTTGGATTTCCATGTTGAGGCCAGGTTCTTGCATCCCTTGTCAAATCATGCATATGCATCGCATACCGCATCCCGCATATCATACCATGTTCTTGTGTTGGTTGTTTACTATGTTGTGTGCTTCCTTTCCGGTGTTTGCTTCTTCGGTTTGGTTCCGGTAACGTCGCGTTTGTGAGGACCCATTCGTCTACGTCCATTTGTCTTCTTCATGGACTCGTTCTTCTTCCTTGCGGGATTTCAGGCAAGATGATCATACCCTCGAAATCATTACTATCTTTGCTATGCTAGATTGCTCGCTCTTTTGCTATGCCAATGCTACGATGCCTACCGTTGATTGGCTATGTTACCGCTTTGCTCAGCCCCTCTTATAGCGTTGCTAGTTGCAGGTGAAGATTGGAGACCGTTCCTTGTTGGAACATTATTTATTTACTTGTTGGGATATCATTATATTATCTTGTTATCTTAATGCATCTATATACTTGGTAAAGGGTGGAAGGCTCGGCCTCTCGCCTAGTGTTTTGTTCCACTCTTGCCGCCCTAGTTTCCGTCATATTGGTGTTATGTTCTCGGATTTTGTGTTCCTTATGCGGTTGGGTTATAATGGGAACCCCTTGATAGTTCGCCTTGATTAAAGCTTTTCCAGCAATGCCCAACCTTGGTTTTACCATTTGACACCTAGCCTCTTTTTCCCTTGGGTTTCCGGAGCCCGAGGGTCATCTTATTTTAACCCCCCCCCCCCCCGGGGCCAGTGCTCCTCTGAGTGTTGGTCCACCTCGTCAGCCGCCAGTGGCCACTAGGGGCACCTCTGGGCTGGCCTACCGGAAGTTTGGACAATCTAAGTGTGCCCTGAGAAAGAGATATGTGTAGCTCCTATCGGGATTTGTCAGCACATTCGGGCGGTGTTGCTGTTCTTGTTTGAACCTATCGAAGTGTCTTGAAGAACCGAGGTACCGAGTCTGATCGGAACGTCTCGGGAGGAGGTCTATTCCTTTGTTGACCGTGAGAGCTTGTCATGGGCTAAGTTGGGAGTCCCCTACAGGGATTTGAACTTTCGAAAGTCGTGCCCGCGGTTATGGGCAGATGGGAATTTGTTAATGTCCGGTTGTAGATAACTTGAACCTTAACTTAATTAAAATGAATCAACTGTGTGAGTTACCGTGATGGCCTCTTCTCGGTGGAGTCCGGGAAGTGGACACGGTGTTGGAGTAATGTTTGCGCAGGTTGTCCTCTAGTTTCTCGCTCGCACTTTGCCTCCTCTTCTCGCTCTCTTTTGCGAATAGGATAGCCACCATATATGCTAGTCGCTTGCTGCAGCTCCACACATATTTATCTTGCCTTACCTATAGGCTTAAATAGTCTTGATCGCGAGGGTGCGAGATTGCTGAGTCCCTGTGGCTCTCAGATTACTATTACACCAGATGCAGGGCCTGATGATTCTGCTCCAGGTGACGCGCTTGAGCTCAAGTGGGAGTTCGACGAGGACTCTCAACGATACTATGTTTCTTTTCCTGATGATCAGTAGTGGTGCCCAGTTGGGGGTGATCGGGACCGTGTCGCATGTTGGGTTATCTTTTATTTTGGCGCCGTAGTCGGGCCATGAGTGTTTGGATGATGTAATGTTATTTATGTACTTGATTGACGTGGCGAGTGTAAGCCAACTATGTTATCTCCCCTTTTATTATCTGTATTACATGGGATGTTGTGAAGATTGGCTAACTTGCGACATATGCCTTCAATGCGATTATGCCTCTAAGTCGTGCCTCGACACGTGGGAGATATAGTCGCATCGAGGGTTTTACATTGTGGCAGTGTCCCGGGGAGTTGAGCTCCGAGGTGTTGTCATCACAATTTTATCGTTGAGATTCTGGAATACCTGAGTTTCACCGACATCGAAAATCTCTTTTATGCAGTTGTCGGTAAGATAACCTCGATGGCACCCAGTACTGGGGCGGGAGTTCGAGAGTATTGCCATAACTTGTATAACGGATGCTTTTCGAAGGTTGAGGTAAATGATTTCCGAAGGTTTCTCAGTTATGTGTTGAAGGATGGATACAGCTGGATGTAGGATTTGCTTGTTTTGGGTGAGATATTATGCTTCCCCTGTATCCCCAACACCTGATTGCATAACCAGAAAATTTCGGGAGTTTATAAGTGGGAATTCAAGTAGCTCTTAGGATATCCTTCCGACAGATGTATGATATGAAATTGGGGTTCGACGTCTAGTGGTCCGCCTATCCATGGTTGGTTTTACAGTGGTCTCGTTTTGTCTTAAAGAGTCCTTGGCTATGCCGACTCGGGGACGTTTCGTATGTCATGTGCACTGCCTTGTACATGATGGTGCTGTACGATCGAGCCCGTGTAGGCCCCACCATGAAAACTTCGGACGAAATCTCTATCATATGTTTGTTTTGGCTTATTTTGCAAGCCAATCCTTTGTTTTGTTTTTGAGTTGTGGTATTCGAGTTGCTTCGAAGTCAAATGTTGATTCCATACCTTTCCTAAGTGGTGTTCTCATATTTCTATGTGAATACTAATCCTTCTCGATCATCAAGTTTGTCATTTCAATTTCTTCTCAACTGGTGAGCTTCCCTTCAAGTGGATCCGATCACTTCAACATTTGCAAGATCCAATCTCAGTTCTCCTCAACGGTGTTCATTTCATTCATCCCAAGCTGCCTTTGTTTTCCCACCCACCCACCCTTTTTCTTCAAGGACTCAGATTTCTTGATCAAGTGTCCATCTTATTCATCTAAAGTCTCTTCTTTCTTTTCTTTCAATGTTCTTACCCGGTGTTTCTCATGAAGATTCTAACGGAGCTTCAAGTTCATCATTCTTCGTTCCTTTTTCTCCTCCGGTGGATTCAATTCAAGCCTTATGTGTTGATCACATAGTATTTTCCTTGTTTCAAATGCTTTTCTTATGTTGGTGCACCTCATAATCATTCCCCGCTTGCTATTCAATTGTTCCGGAGTGCTCAAGATATCGCGAAGATTCGTGTTTCCACTCTGCTTTCGTAATCCATTAAAGCTCTTTCGAGGTTGTTATCTCATTCTAGCCATTTAATTCAACCGGTGCTTTCTCTCTTTTAAATCGTTCTACGGTGTTCCTTTTGTGTGGGCCCTAACCCACAGGTCTTTTCCCAGGATCTTACCTAACTCTTCTTATTTTCCCAGAGCTATCCTAAATTCTTTTCAAAGTTTGACGTAAGAATGATTCATCATCAGTCAAATGCCTCTCTCCAAGATCGGTTAAATTCTTTTCATCGTTGGCTCAATCTCTTTGCTTTGATTCTTCTAGAGCGTCTAAATAATTCATGGTGGTGTTTCTCATCGTCATTCTCTGCATTTGATGACCCAAGAAGATTTTTCTCTCAATCTTGCTCCATTCTCTTCAAGATTCGTGATTCTAGCTTGTTGCCATCCTCTCATAATTTGTTTTGGTTGTGAGAATTATTTTCATCCTTCCGGAGCAATCCAGTAGTCTTTTCAGTCTGATTCTTCGGAGGCCATCATATCATAATTTTTCATTCTCATCTTTTAGCTATTGTTCTCAAAATCTTACCGGTGCATCATTCAAATATTCTCTAATCAATTCTTGATCTGTTCGTTCTCATGTATCTAAATCCTAGCCAACATTTTCGTTCACTTGCTAATTCTTCCCGGTGATTCATCCTTTTTACTTCGTTCATTTTCAATTCTTACAGTGGTTCGTTCAAGATTTCTCTTCCTTGTTTATCATACCAATTCATTCGTTGTTTCAATCCTACCGATGGTTCGTTGAAGACCTTTCCAAGTTGACGCTATATCTATCTTAATCCTTTCTACGAGAATAATTAGTATGCCAAATCCGTTGCTTTTCATCAACTTCAATTGGTGAAGGATACGCATAACATAATTCTTATTCTTGCTTCATCCAAATGATGGATTCGTTCCTCCCGAGTTCATTCACAATGACTAATTCTCATTGTCAATTGCCCATCTTCTCTTTTTCCCGGAGTTCCAAGCTCTAATTATCACGGAGATCCATCTAAATCATTACAAGGTTTCACCGTGTGTTTCCAACTTCTTTTTATTTATTTATTTTCGTTATTCTTTTTGTTTACCGGAGTTCTTCATGAAGGTTCTACATGATGGTTCATCAAGGATTTATATTCCTTCTCGAAGTGTTCATCGAGATTCTTTTCTAAGGAGCTCAAGCATTCTTCATCTTGCATCCGGAGTGCAATTCTTTCTACCTTATCATTGGAGGTGGTATTATGTCATTCTTGATAATTTGAGTTCATGTTTCATGATTCACATGTTATTAAGAATGAGGTATTTTAAATCCATCAACCAACTAGTTGGAGCTATCTTGTGTCATGTTTCACCTAAAGCCTTCCCTAAGGATTGTTGCTATCTATGGTGCTCATAAGTGACCCAAGTTCTTCTTTTATACTCCCGGTGAAATAGCTTTCTCGTCTCCTTGTTGATATCAATCCAATTCTTTTCTCGTAAGTGGCCGGCTGTCACCTCATAATTTGAGATGTATTCCATAAGACCATATCAAGGTTATTCTTTTCATTGTTGGTGTTCCAACAACTCCGCTCGACCCGTCTCCTAAGGATGCCTTCTCAAGCTCTTTTGTGGCATAAGATGGCATTTTCTTCTCCATTCTTTTATTTCAATTATCTATCTTCTATTCTTTTGTTCCGGAGCCATTGTGATGTTGCTCTTTTCTCTCATCATCTTGGATCGTGTTCTTTTCATGCCTATCCATTTAACCGGAGTGTTGTGCCTTTTTGCTCAAGTTCTTTTCGCCTTATCAAGCCTTGCATCTCTTTTCAACCAGAGTGTTGTCTGAGATCTTTCTTACCCTTGTTCCATTCATTCAATAGTTACGGAGGCAGTGTATTGTGATTCCAGCAAGTACCTTCTCATCTTACCAAGTTCTTATTCAACTCCTTTTTCTTTTGGATCGAAGTGCCGCCCGAAGTTGTTCTTCCTTGTTCCTCTTTTGCTAACGGATTGTTTTCAACTTCATTCATCTCCGCTGTATTCTTTTCTCGAAATGGCTTAACCTTTTCAAGGTTCTTTGGTTTCACTCATTTGTCAAAGAAGCAACTTAGTTTTACCTCTTCTCTTTCTCTTCCGTTTTTCCCTCCGGTGCCATTCTAGATCTCGGGACGAGATCCTCTCGTAGTGGTGGAGTGTTGTAGCGCCCCGAGACCGATGTGCCAGGTGTCTTCCAGTTATTCGCTGTTGTTGCATTGTCATTTTCTCGTGTGTCATGCATCTCATATCATGTCATCATGTGCATTGCATTTGCATACGTGTTCGTCTTATGCATCCGAGCATTTTCCCCGTTGTCCGTTTTGCATTCCGGCGCTCCTATGTCACCCGGTGTCCCTTTCTACCTTTTTTCATGTGAGGGTGTTAAACGTTTTCGGATTGGACCAAGACTTGTCATGCGGCCTTGGTTTACTACCGGTAGACCGCCTGTCAAGTTTCGTGCCATTTGGACTTTGTTTGATACTCCAATGGTTAATCGAGGGACCGAGAAGACCTCGTGTGTGTTGCAGCCCAACACCCTTCCAAACTGGCCCAAAACCCACCTAAACCTCTCCCATCATCTAGAGCGTTCGATCACGATCGCGTGGCCGCAAACCGCACCTCATTTGGAACTTCCTAGCTCCCTCTACCTCTATAAATAGACCACTTCATTTTCGTTTTCGGATCTTTTCCCCAAAACCATCAAACTCCTCCCCTCGTGCCGCCGCACGCGTCCTCACCGCGTCGGACATGTCCGCTCGCCGCCGCCACGTCGCTCCGACCAATGGGAGCTCGCCATGTTGCCACCGCCGCCTCCTTCCTCCACTCAGGCGCCGCCACCTGGCCCGTACCACCGCCTCTCCCGCGCGGGCCCGGGAGACCCAGATCCCCCCCGGCCCGGCGCACCGCGCCGCCGCCTGGTCGCCCGAGCCGCCCGCTCGCACCTCGCCTTCCATGCTGCTGAGCGCCGCCGGCCGCCACGCGCCACCGCGCCGCCATCTCCGCCGCCGTCGCCTGCTCGCACGCCGGCGCGCGCCGCCCCGGATCCGCCTGGGGCTCGCGGGAGCGCACCTCCGCGCCACCATCCGTCGACCCCGCGCCCCAAGTCCAGCGACCCCGCGCCGCGGCAATCCCTTCCTCCTCTCCGGCGACTCCTTTCGCCAACTCCGGCGAGTTCAAGTTTTCCGGCGAAGATCCAGGCGAACCTCGGGATCCGCACGTGCAAACCCTAGATCCGGTTGACTTTTTGGCCCTCTCTCAGTATTTTTTTGCATTTTTCTCATGCCATAACTCTGCATCCATAGCTCCGAATCGTGCGTGTAGTATATCAAAATGTTCGTCTCGACGATTACATCATTTCATCTCATTGCATCATTTTCATTTGAGATCATCTTGATGCCCGAAATGCTGTTGGAAGAGGGCTATGTGATGAATTTGTCAGATCTGTTTCAGCAAATAGTCTTTTGTCATTTTTGCCATGATTAATGTGTGCATGCTATGATCCTGAGCTCTACATGTGTTTTGTTATATGCCATGTTATCTTTACAGAGGTGCTTGCCATGTATTTTTGTGATATTTGTGGTGACTAGCTCAAGCTTGCGAAGTAGCGTGATCGTTGATGCTGATTTCAGGGACTTAGAATTTCACTAAGTCCTTGTCCTGATTTTGTTGTTATGCCATATGTTCATGTTGTTTCCTAGTGATACGTGCCTCTTTTGAGGATGATCAGTAAGGGGGTTTTGTTAAAATTGTGGTGCTCTATCCATCCATGTCTTTGTTTCCATTTATGGAGCAACCCAGCTTGAGTCAATCGAGCTCTACTTTTGCTATAAAATGATCCTGACAGATTGTTGACATGTTTAGCGATTTTGCCGAGGATGTTGCTATTGATCCGTGCATGCTACGATGTTGTTCTTGGCATGTCTAGGTTCTATGCCATGTCTTCTTGATGGGTGTATGCTTAGTTTGTCATGCCATGCTCTGTAGTGAGTGCATCGAGCTCGTAAATATGCCTACTCATTAACTGTTTTGCATGCTCCAGTTTTTCTCCAAGTCTGAATCTGTTTATGTTTTTGCTATGTTCACATGCTTGCAATTGTATTTTATGATCCCTTTTGGCTCAAGGTCACTAAGGGACTTTTGTTAAGTGCTTTGAGTAGCTTCATTCCATGCCTTGCTTTGCCATGTTAACTTCCTGTAGCATGTAGTTTTCATGCTCTAAAGTGTGCTTCCTGATGATAAATTCCTGACTTGTGTTAATTTCACTAAGTCTGAAACCTGTTATCATTTGCACTTTTGCCATGCTTGTTTGAACCTGTTAATTGATGAATTAGCCATAGCTCAGTGTTCATCTTTTATCAAGCTTCATGAGGGGATCCCTGCCATGTATTTGGTTGACATGTTTGAGTGCTGTAGGATATTTATATTGATGCATTTAGTTGGTCACTTGCTGATTATCGCAGACCGGTGCCATATTTGTTTTGCTTGCCATTTCCAAACCGTGCATCCGATTCCGGTGATCTTTATATCGATTTCAACCGAAATCACCTCAACTTTCCAGTGGCACTCTTGGATTTCCAAGTTGAGGTCAGGTTCAATCATTCCTTGTCAAATCTTGCATATGCATCACATACCGCATCCCGCATATGTTGTTTGAGCATTGCACGTGGTTGATTGTGTTCCGTTTGCCTGTTGTTCTTGTTTGGGTAGAGCCGGAAAACGAGTTCATGAACGAGGAGACTATTGAGTTCGCTTACGAGGAACAAGTCAACTCTGAGTACTTTGCAGGCAAGATGACCATACCCTCAAAATCACTTCTATCTTTGCTTGCTAGATGCTCGCTCTTTTGCTATGCCTATGCTACGATACCTACCACTTGCTTATCATGCCTCCCAATTGCCATGTCAACCCTCTAACCCACCATGTTCTAGAAAACCATTGATTGGCTATGTTACCGCTTTGCTCAACCCCTCTTATAGCATTGCTAGTTGCAGGTGAAGTTTGGAGATCGTTCCTTGTTGGAACACTGATTATTGTTGGGATATCACCATATTATCTTGTTTATCTTAATACACCTATATACTTGGTAAAGGGTGGAAGGCTCGACCTTATGCCTGGTGTTTTGTTCCACTCTTGCCGCCCTAGTTTCCGTCATATCGGTGTTATGTTCCTGGATTTTGCGTTCCTTACACGGTTGGGTTATAATGGGAACCCCTTGACAGTTCGCCTTGAATAAAACTCCTCCAGCAATGCCCAACCTTGGTTTTACCATTTTCCACCTAGCCTCTTTTTCCCTTAGGTTTCCGGAGCCCAACGGTCATCTTTATTAAACCCCCCGGGCCAGTGCTCCTCTGAGTGTTGGTCCAAAACAGAGCCACTTGCAGCGCCACCTTGGGGAAACTTGAGGGTTGGTTTTAGTTGTATGTAGTATTCATCTGAGTGTGCCCTGAGGACGAGATATGTGCAGATCCTATCGGGATTTGTTGGCACATTCGGGCGATGTTGCTGGACTTGTTTTACCATTGTCGAGGATGTCTTGTAACCGGGATGCCGAGTCTGATCAGAATGTCTCGGGAGAAGGAATATCCTTCGTTGACCATGAGAGCTTGTGATGGGATAAGTTGGGACTCCCCTACAGGGATTTGAACTTTTGAAAGCCGTGCCCGCGGTTATGGGCAGATGGGAATTTGTTAATGTCCGGTTGTAGATAACATGAAACTTAACTTAATTAAAATGAATCAACCGTGTGTGTAACCGTGATGGTCTCATCTCGGCGGAGTCCGGGAAGTGAACACGGTGTTGGAGTAATGCTTGATGTAGGTTGTTCTAGGATCACTTCTTGATCATAGTTGTTCGACCGTGCTTTTGCCTTCTCTTCTCTCTCTCATTTGCGTATGTTAGCCACCATATATGCTAGTCGCTTGCTGCAGCTCCACGTCATACCTTGTCTTACCTATAAGCTTAAATAGTCTTGATCGCGAGGGTGCGAGATTGCTGAGTCCCCGTGACTCATAGATTACTTCCAAAACCAGATGCATGGACCGATGATACCTCCAGATGATGCGCTTGAGCTCAAGTGGGAGTTCGATGAAGACTCTTGCCGTTACTATGTGTCTTTCCCAGATGATCAGTAGTGGTGCCCAGTTGGGGTCGATCGGGGATCTGTGTAGCATTTGGGGTAGTCTTCTTTTATTATGGTTCTGTAGTCGGACCTTGAGTGTATCTAGATGATGTAATGCTTTATTCATGTAATTGTGTGAAGTGGCGATTGTAAGCCAACTATGTATCTCTTTCCCTTATGTATAACTTGGGTTGTGTGAAGATTACCTCACTTGCGACATTGCTTTCAATGCGGTTATGCCTCTAAGTCGTGCTTCGACACGTGGGAGATATAGCCGCATCGAGGGCGTTACAAGTTGGCTGCATCTGGCTCCGACATTTCTGGGTTGAAATTCTATGCTCCATGGGTCATGCGTCTTATCAAGCGTCACTCCGCCTTCAACTATTAGCCGTCTGCGCGCAGTCATCTCATATTCTTGCCAGAGGTTGATCTGTCAGTTGAAGCTATTTACCCAGAGCCTACTAAGGATCCCCTTTATCTTCACAATGTTGATCACCAAAGATTCACCCAGCCTATTGAAGGAGTTCCAGCAGTTTCTCGTGTTTATCCTCTTGCTGTTAACACACGTGCCCCTCGCGCTCAGACTGACGCCACTGGTAGCACCATTGCGCAAAGGCCTCGAAGGCGATCTCGTGTCCTAAATGACCGAGAGCTTCTCATTGCGCTGCATCAGAAACAGGACAAACATCACGACTGGCTTAAGCGTCATATGCAAAGCCTCTTGGTGGATGTCAACCGCATTCGCAATCTTGCCACCAAGAATGCCTTTGTCACTCATGAAACCTGTCGGAGGTCGTGGAAGAGTTTGACCCTACTCAGTGCTGAAGCTGATCTGCAAGACGATGGCTTCACCGAATGGTTCAAGTTTGACTCAACTCCTCCCAGAAATGCTCACTTGCGTCGGACTCCCTCACTTGAAGACTCTGACTACTCGTCCTCAGCTGCGACCGTAAATGCCAGAGTCATCGACGACCAAGATGATGCAACTTCACCTCCTTCAACTTCAGCGCGTGTCGACACTGCACCAAGTTCCTCTGCACCACCGGATCTCAACAACGACCCTGCTGCCTCGCCTTCTCCTCATGGGAACGAGTAGGTGCTCTATGTCTTCAAACCTTTTTGGTCCTCACTAACAAAAGGGGGAGAAGCATATGAGTTGATAGTCTTCAAGCGGGTCAATATGGGTGGTTGCTTTATTTTTTGCTACATTTTCCAAGTGCTTACAACTCTCATTTTAGATACATTTGGTTCTTTGAGTTGTAACACTTAAACTCAATGGTCGTCTTCTACATATTTGCTATTCTATGATGCGATGATAAATTCCGCATGTGCGATGATAAATTCCGCATTTAGATCATTTTCCAGATGTCCATTTTCCATTATGCATGTCATTATCTTCGTTACATCATATCATGCATGATGAATTGTCATCATAGGTTGAAGAGGATCTCCACATGTACAACCTGCCATGTGCATTTGCATTCCAAGAGAAAATTACTTATATGCACATCTTCAGGGGGAGCCTTTGCAACTTATGAAGACAATACCCTATCCTTTACAATTTCACATATCTTATTCCCCGTTGAAAACTTCAACCAATTTGTCATCAATCACCAAAAAGGGGGAGATTGTGAGTGCATCTAGTGCTACCCCTAGTTGGTTTTGGAGTATTGACGACAAACCTGGTTGAGGGACTAATGTGTTTGTGAGAATTACATGATAACATAGGTAGAAGTCCCTCATTGATTCGGTTTTCCTACCAGAGATGACCCTAAAAATGTATGAAGACATTGAAGTCAAAGGTGGTATGTGAAGACATTCACATTGAATACTATGACAAGAGAAGACATCGCATGAAGACTATGGAGCGCGAAGACTTAGTTGTTTCTTCGTTCTTTTTCTTCTTTGTTGAGTCATAGGAACCACCGTACTGTTAAGTGGGGTCCAAGTGAACCAGTCAGAATGACTGAAGTGATGCTTAACCAAAATCCTATGTCTTCGAGCGAAGACAATGAGAGCTAATCTTATCGAGAGCTGGGTAAGTCAGCTTTGCTTGTATCTTAAGTAAAGTTGCCGTGTGTGTTTGAAATCTGACCGTTGGAACACGTGTAAGTTCCTTAGTGACCCAGGGTCATTTCGGACAAATCAAGTCGGGTTGCCTAGTGGCTATAAATAGCCCACCCCCTACAACCATAAACGGTTGGTTGCTCAGAGTTAGTGTACGGCTTTTGTCATTTGAGAGCAACCCACCTCGAAGCTTTTGAGAGAGAATTCCTTGCGAGGACAAAGCCCTAAACACCCAGAGCCAAAGAGTGTTAGGCATCATTGAAGTCTTCCTATCTGTGTGATCTAAAGACTTATTACACTTGAGGACTGTGAATCCTCCAGCCGGTTAGGCGTCGCGTTCTGAGCATCCAAGAGTCATTGTGGATCGCCGGTGAACGAAGTCTGTGAAGGTTTCGAAGTCTACCTTGAAGACTTACCAGAGTGATTGGGCGAGGACTGGGTGTCCTTAGCTCAAGGGGAATAAGGTGAAGACGTGGTCTTCAAAGTTAAATCTCAGCCTCCCTAACCAGACGTACAGTTGTCACAGTAACTGGAACTGGTCCAACTAATCATTGTCTTCAACAAGTCACTGGTTTCATCCTTCCCATCCCTTTACTTATTGTTGGTCCTGGTGAAGTCATTGTATGATTGCATTATGTTTTTTCTTCACTGAGTGACTGCTTGTTCTGATTGGCTTCACACTATCTTCCTACCTGATCTATACTTCCTAGTTGCTATTAGTCATTGTGCTTTCACTTCATTGAGTACATGACTATGGCTTGCTTAGTGTAGTCTACCTTCCGCTGCATGGTAATAGGTTTATTTCTATCGTTTGTCTTCTAAACTTCCATGTTTTGAAGACTTTCATAAAAATCGCCTATTCACCCCCCTCTAGTCGATCACTGGCACTTTCAGGTTGTCAATCCCTTCATGGCCACTTGCAAGAGTGAGATCTGATAGAGATGATAATAATAAGATAAATATTTTTGGTATTTTTATGATATAGATTGAAAGTAAATATTGCAAAATAAAGTAGATTGGAAACTTAAATGATAGAGAATAGACCCGTGGGCCATAGGTGTCACTAGTGGCTTCTCTCAAGATAGCATAAGTATTACGGTGGGTGAACAAATTACTGTCGAGCAATTGATAGAAAAGCGAATAATTATGAGAATATCTAGGCATGATCATGTATATAGGCATCACGTCCATGACAAGTAGACCGAAACGATTTTGCATCTACTACTATTACTCCACACATCGACCGCTATCCAGCATGCATCTAGAGTATTAAGTTCATAAGAACAGAGTAACGCCTTAAGCAAGTTGACATGATGTAGAGGGATAAATTCATGCAATATGATATAAACCCCATATTTTTATCCTCGATGGCAATAATACAATACGTGTCATTTCCCTTTCTGTCATTGGGATCGAGCACCGCAAGATTCAACCCAAAGCTAAGCACTTCTCCCACTTCAAGAAGATCAATATAGTAGGCCAAACCAAACTGATAATTCGAAGAGACTTGCAAAGATAAACCAATCATACATAAAAGAATTCAGAGAAGATTCAAATATTATTCATAGATAAACTTGATCATAAACCCACAATTCATCGGATCTCGACAAACACACCGCAAAAGAAGATTACATCGAATAGATCTCCAAGAGAATCGAGGAGAACTTTGTATTGAGATCCAAAGAGAGAGAAGAAGCCATCTAGCTACTAGCTATGGACCCGAAGGTCTGAAGTAAACTACTCACACATCATCGGAGGGGCCATGGAGTTCATGTAGAGGCCCTCTATGATCAATGCCCCCTCCGGCGGTGCTCCGGAAAAGGCCCCAGGATGGGATCTCTTGGGTACAGAAGGTTGCGACAGTGGCAATAAGGTTTCGTGGTGCTCCTGGATGTTTGCGGGGTATATGGATATATATAGAAGGAATAAGTACGTCGGTGGAGCAACGGGGGGTCCATGGGGGTGGAGGGCGTGCCCAGGGGGGTGGGCGCGCCACCCTGCCTCATGGCCGCCTCGTTGATTGCTTGGCGACCACTCCAAGTCTCCTGGATCACATTTGTTCCAAAAATAACGCTCCCAAAGGTTTCATTCCGTTTGGACTCCATTTGATATTCCTTTTCGGCGAAACTCTAAAATAGGCAAAAAACAGCGATTTGGGCTGGGCCTCCGGTTAATAGGTTAGTCCCAAAAATAATATAAAAGTGTAAAAATAAGCCCATTGCCATCCAAAATAGATAATATAATAGCATGGAGCAATAAAAAATTATAGATACGTTGGAGACGTATCACTTCACGGAGGTTTTTGGGACAGGTGCACGGACAAGAGGCATTGTGTTCTGCTTATTTCTACAAATAGCGGTGTTTAAATTTAGCGGAACTGCACAAGAAGTTCAGATGGTCCGTACACTAATGGTTCAATTCAGCATTCCAACTGAGAACACAATTATAATTGGTTATTCTGAAATGAGAGAACCTAACCCTGGATGGTGGCAACAAGAAAAACCAAAGTGAACTCCGGGAAATTAAAGCCTTCCTAGGGAGGCCCTTTGCTCAGAGAAGCCTTGCTTGATTTTTCTTGATTTGTAAACCTTCTCACAACTTTGTCTTTTGCGATGAACTAGTAAATGTTTGTTGTGTTCTATGAATCATTGAGATGTATAAAATTTCTTAACTTATGCTTTTTCAAGTATTTTATGAAGTCGAATGTAATGTGAATGTTCCACATGAACGCTGGACTAGTGTGTGAACGTTTGGAATTTACATTGTGGCATTAGTTAACTGCATGAACCACTGTAACAAGATACGTAGTTGCTTATATGTCAGACAACAGATTACTGATTGTTTGCTGGTCGATAGCGGGCTTTTCTAGTGTTGAAGCGAGCCGAGCCAATGTGCCGTGTTTTGCACAACTGCTTACATGTGGGGTAGCACCAACAGTGTTTACAAGTACTTAACCAGCCTTACGTACCCTATTTATACGTCGGCGCATAGTTCTCGAACAAGTACTCTATTTCATCAAACATACTCTGCTCGTATGATAAACCGTGACAACGTATGTCTTACCATGACATATTACATGAAAAAACTAGTGAGGACGCATCCGTTTTGGCAACAACTAGGATTGTTCTCACATGATTCACGGGCACACAAAAGTAGCAGTCGTTCCCATAGACAGATTCAAACATAGTACTAGCCCTACATGGCTCGATAATAGGAAAGGTTCGGATAATTAGACACAATCCAAACTACTTTTAAACACTAGCTGGGGCAACTATTTCATGCCTTGATCTAATTTGGGATGGACACAAGACGAACCTTGACCTGAATATCATCGAGGACATCCGGCAATAGCTCAATCCTGTGAACCTTCCTGAAGATAACCTTGTGGCCTTGCCACTCATAAACTTGTTTTTGGAGGAATGCAACATCATCTTCCTGCGTAAGCTTGACAAGAACAGTATGCCTCACAAACAAAGGAGTAGCTTTGAACTTGTTGTGCTTCAGTACACCCTGGACAACATGCCTAACAATAGTGAGGCTGGAATACACCTCAACTTTGGTATAAGTGCAAATGGCTTCCAGGATACAACAGCCCAAGTACTTTGTTTTTCAAGTGCGTATATTCAGGCCATCCGCCTCATAGCGAGTGACATGTACAACCACACAATCCTTGTCTGCATCAGGGCTCTAATTGAAACATAAATGAATTCTGAATTACTTTCCAATAGAAAAAACACAAGTTATTTAAACCACTATGTAGAGTCAAAAGTATGCACGACAAGGAAGGTAGCATGGCATTGAAGCTAATAAAATTTTGCATTATTTATCACCACATACTTAGATGAAAAACCACAATCAAGATTGGCAAAGAAGAAAATCACCTTGGGAAGCTCAGCAGGGGGATACATCCTCGAAGAAGGAAAATTGCTCCTGCATGGCCACGGGGGTTGTAACCTCAAACGGGGCATTGACCATCTCAGTATTGGCCGTGAGCGTATTTGGGGTCAGCTCGTTGGCGGCCTCCATCTTCTTGGAGCTCTCTGTCTCGTGGTGATCAGCCTCCCACGTCTGCTCCAACATCGACAGATCTTTGCCTGATTCTCCTTAGTCCATCATGAAACTGACGAATATGAGATAATTGAAAGGAAAACACAATTGCAATGACAATGAAACAAAAAGGAGAGTGATCACTAGTGTAGAGACATGCTATACAAACATTGTTTACCCCCTTTCCGTGACAGAGTTTTAAACCATTGCCTAGTGAGTGTGTGCGATAGGGGGTCCTTCCCACATGACCCAGAAACCGTCGGGGATAGGCCCTCCGGCCACACAGGCGGGGGCAAAATAAGCTCTTGTGGAATCAGGCGAGGCATCAAAGCCCAATCGTTTCTGTTCGTATGTTCATCCCACACAGTGAATCCCAGAAGAACGTTCCCGTTCGTATGCATATCACACAAAGTTTTTTGTGTGGAAACGCTTGTGCAAGGTGGCCTAATGCAAACACTTCTTTGCCGGAAGCCGTGTGTGATTGTTAGTTCACCCAACACGCCTACTTTCTAGAAACTATGTGGGTTGTTTGAGTTCATCGCCCATGGTGTTGTCTGAGTAATTGTATGCAATAGAAAACCCCAATAAGCAGGGTAATTAGCCTATCATTGATAATCCATGTAGTAATCAAATTGACATTTCTTATAAATCACAACAGATATTTCCTATCCGTATAACGGCAACCAGGATTTCATAATCGAAGTACATTAGATAGCTTCAGTACTCAGTTACACCAAAGAGGGATATAGCTAGCTACACCATTACAAAACAGCACCAAGTTTCACATGCAACATCGAAAACCTTTGGAAAAGTAGCATCATACACGGTAAATAGAGAGATGAACCTCATCTGGGAAACTGCAGAAGCGGGAGGCGAATATTGAACCTTCAGTGAAGTTGAACGTCCTTGCAACTTTAGGCTAGTGGCTATGGATAATTGCTCACCCAACCTTCATCCTCTGCAGGAAGACTTCAGTATTGTACCATGGGTGTTGAATGAATGCCTTCATCACCTCTTGAGCATGCAGGTGGTTTGAGAGGTAACCATCGATGAACTTCTTTGAAAAGTACTGAAAACAAAGATATGCATAAATCGTTGTTATAAATTTTGTAATGGCGCAAGGGGTAAAAACAAGGTAAAAGACTTAGTGCCATCCTATAGTTGACCGATGTCTTCTTCATTGTGCAAACAAAGATCTTGATGTTACTCATCGCGGGTTTCTTCATCCTAACCATCTTTATGAGTTTCTTGACTTGACTGATGTTCATGGACATCTCATTTCCCCATATGCAAAATGGGTCAAACAGTGGGTCTAAGTCTCTAACAACAGGACCTACATGTGCAAGACCAAATTGTAAGAAACCTAAATATTCGAATGATTCCTGCAACTGCACAATAATGTGCTATTAGCGAAAGGACCATGCACCTCGATGGTAAACCGAGTGTCTCCCATTGTTTCCCTGCAACACATATAAGGAAGATCTTGAGCAGGTTAATTGAGAGTTGCCATACTATCAGTAGAATATGTATTGAGTATAGCCAAATTTGATTCATTCCTCACATGCATAACAATAAAAAATTGTACCCACAAAAAATAAAAATCAGATTGCAGAATTGAACCAAACAGTTAAATGGACAGCAGACCAAAACGAACCAAAACAGTTAACTGAGAACGACATTGCAGAATAGAAACATGTACTAGAAGATAAGACAGTTAACGAAACAAAGAATTAATGCTTGAGAATGGTACTAGAAATGTAGCAATTGTTGGACCAAACTGTTAACTGAACGTTACATTTCAGAATATCAGATTGCATATTAACATTACAGAGGACAAATCACTAGAAGGCACTAGCGGTGGCCTCGAGAAAATAGCAGGAACTGTATTTTAAAGTAGACAACCGTGTGGCGGTGTCGACGGTGGCCTCGAAGATGAGGTGCTCCTCCAAGATCTGGTGGTCGGCACGCATGGCAGCCTTGGCGACCTCATCCGCCTGTGCGGCCATGATTTGCTTCTTCACTGCAAGATTCTACTAAGCTCCATGTTTTATTGCATGCAAAATGGCTGTGGGTGGCGCTTAATTGGAGGACGGGGCTGGTGATTTTGGCGAAAGGTGTCACGCTGTCGGTCTGGGCATGTGGGACAGGAAAAGAGGAGGATGGTGTGGGTGGGGTGTGGATTACCTGACCATATCGACAGGGCCATGCAGCAAGAAGAAGGGTCGCCGGCATGGAGGCCGCGCAGCAAGAAAAAGGGTCGGCGGCAAGGAGGCAGCGCTGCAAGAAGAAGGGTCGCCGGTAAGGAGGCATTGCTGCAAGAAGAAGGGCCACCGGCGAGGAGGCGTCGCTTCAAGAAGAAGGACCGCCCACGAGGAGGCTGAGCTGCTAGTAAGCAGCAGTGAAAGTTTGAACTTGGAAAGCAAGGAGGAACAGTGAAAATGTGCCTTTTGGTGGGAGGGAGGGGCGGGGAGATAGATATTTCTGTGGTGGCAGAAAATTTTTGGTCGATGTCGCGAGAAACTGGCGCACAAGTATGGTTCAAGCGTGGGCGATGGACTGTGGACGACAAAGCTTCCTACGTAAGCCTGATAAGATGGTGCGCCAAGATATCTGATATCGCATCCCACATGATTCTTGCTAGTAAATTGTTTGTGGCATACATGATTTTGTCATTATGTTTTGAAAGACAAAATGGTATTACGGATGGAAAGGATGGTGTTTGAATTGCTAGAACATTTATCTACAGTAAACATGCAACTACATGAGTGTCGCGTTAGACTTTGGAATTATTCCGAGTTCGTTTGGCATTTTTATGCATTAATTGAGTTTCTAGGCATTTAATAGGCATAATTCGAATTTGAACTACAAGCATAGGCTCCAGTGCACCAAAGTTTGTTTAAAAATCACATGTGTGTCTTTGGGTGAATTTATAGGTCCAGTGCAAGAATGGGAATCAAATTCAAACATCTGGGTGTCGTGGCTCAGCCGAAAACATTGAGAAACTTGGTTTTTAAATTCATGTAAATTCCAAACTCGCTTGGAAATCATGAAACTTGGCATGGTGTCGATTCATGGCACCAGCATGCTGTGGTAAAAAAATTGGCCTAATTGGGACAAGTTTTGGCATAAGCTTCTTGCAAATTGTAGCTTCTTTGAAGAAGGCGTGTGGTTTCGAGAGGGAACGTGTCACCTTTGTTTGTGAAATGACTTACAATGCCCCCCTCCTTGATTTTTTTTCACAAAGCAAACATAGAACTATATGCATGCCATGTTTAAATTTGGATTATTCCAGGTTCATTTGGCCCTTTTTATCCATTTATTGAGTTTTTGGTCATTTAATGCGAAATGATTCAAATTTGAACTACAAGCACATGCTCCAGTGCACCAAGGTTGGTTGAAAAACCACATGTGTGTACTTGGGTGAATTTCTAGATCCCATGCAAGAAATGGGAATGAAATTCAAATATCTATGCGCCATGGCGCGGCCGAAAACATTGAGAAACTTGTTTTTTTCAATTCTGATAAATTCAAAACTCACCTGAGAATATGGAACTTGGCATGGTGTCATTTCATGGCACCAACATGTTGTGGTAAAAAAATTGGCCGAATTTGGACAAGTTTTGGTATAAGCTTCTTGCAAACTGGAGCTTCTCTCAAGAAGACTCGTGGTTCCCGAGGGGGAACATGTCATCTTTGTGTGCGAAACGATATAGGTTGCCTCACCCCTTGATTTTTCATAGAGGCAACATAGAACCATATGAGTGTCGTGTTAAAATTTGGAATTATTCCAGGTTCGCTTGGCCTTTTTTATACATTAATTGAGTTTTTGGGCATTTAATGTGCATAATTCAAATTTGAACTACAAGCACATACTCTAGTGCACCAAAGTTTGCTGAAAAATCACATGTGTGTCCTTGGGCGAATTTCTAGGTCCCATGCAAGAAATCGGAATGAAATTCAAACATCTGGGCATCGTGGCTCGGCCAGAAATATTAAGAAACTTGGTTTTTCAATTCCTGTAAATCCAAAACACGCATGAAATCATGAAACTTGGCATGGTCTCATGACATGGCACCAACATGCTGTGGTGAATTTCTAGGCTGAATTGGGATGAGCTTTGGTATAAGCTTCTTGCAAATCTGGGCTTCTCTCAAGAAGGCTCGTGGTTCCGAGAGGGAACGTGTCACCTCCGTGTGCGAAACGACATACATTGCCTACTCCCGTCTTGATTTTTTTACACAGGCAGCTCACACCAAATAGGAGTTTTGTGCTAAATTTTGGAATTATTCTGGGTTCATTTGGCGTTTTTATACATTAATTGAATTTCCAGGCGTTTAATGCAGATAATTCAAATTTGAACAACAAGCGCATGCTCCAGTGCGCCAAAGTTATTTGAAAAAGCATTTATGTGTACTTGGGCGAATTTGTAGGTCCCATGCAAGAAGTAGGAATGGAAGTCAAACATCTGGGCGTCTTGGCTCGGCCGGAAACATCGAGAAACTTGGTTTTAAAATTCCCGTAAATCCAAAACTCGCCTGAAAATCATGAAACTTGGCATGGTGTCATGACATGGCACCAACATGCTGTGGTAAAAAAATTTGTCCGATTTGCGAAGGCGTAGACATTAAGAATCAACAAAGTCATTTTGGAGCAAGTGTTGTCATGTTACAAATCAAAAACACAAGTATTATTGAAACCGTCGGCGTTCTACTTATCATTTACGTGCCGCCACGCGTCCCCTTTTTTATTGGCTAGGAGGTGCCGTGCGGGCAGCTATTTGAGTACAGGAGGCGTGAGATTAGACCCCTGCGTGTGCTCATCAGGAGGAGATCCCTTTGACCTCTATCTACCACCCACCTCCCTCCCAACGTCTCCATTAATGGAGCTCGAGCCCCCGTTTCATGGCGTGGCTATGTCTCACTCGACTGAGATTTAAGAGAGAAAAAAGAAAATCTAGAAAGAAAGTTTTGCACAGATCTTGATGTAAGATCCGATGGACCTATATAGTATCGACTACGACTTATAGCAAGACTGATGAATATAGGATTAATTTGATAAATGCCACTCCAAATCTGGCGATTCCAAGAAGTGCCACTGTAATTTGCAAACTTTGAAAAATTCCATTTCATGTCATTTCCAGTGGCATTTTTCGAAGTCTGCAGTGGCGTTTTTCAAAGTTTGCACAAATTGCAGTGGCATTTTTCAAAGTTGGGAAATTGCAGTGGCATTTTTATGAGTTGTCATAATTAGAGTGGCATTTATCTAATTAACCCATGAATATAAGGACGATGACAATGGATAATAATTGTGTTACATATTTAGGAAGATAATTAAAAAAGCCACATGCGGCAACGCCCGAAATACACAAGGGCAGAAGAAGAAGGAAGACAACGATCTGGCTCACTGATCTCTACTTTCTTGATGCACTGCTGCAGGCTACGAGAACTAGTCTCCGCGGCGAGCGGCGATGAGCTCTTTTGTGTCCTCAATGCGCTGCTTGAGAGCATCCACGGATTCCTCCTCCAGCCTTTGATGTTGGATGCGGAGCATGGCATTCTTGTCCATATGTTTCTTGACGATGATGTCGGTCCTCTACAACAAGGCAGTGGTCTCCTCGTGCTGCTTCGTCGTTCCGACGATCTTTGCCCTCAACAGGTGGCGCTCGGTGCGGAGCTTCGCCTTGTCCTCCCCTAGTCCCCGGATGACGCTGGTAGCATTTTCAAACAAGGCATTCATCTCATCATGCTGCTTCATCCAGTCAGAGATCTGACCCATCAGGTCATCGAACATAGTGTGCATGCGCCTATGAGAGTCCTCGCCTGCCCGCGAGACAATTTCCTAAGCCACCGTGGTGCGGGAGGACATCTCTGTTCATTTGCAGTGTGACGGGACATCTCTGCTACTTCTGCGGCAGGGCCGGACCAGTCTCCTACATGGACGGCACGGCGGGAGCTCTATGGTGCTACGGCCATGCGGTGGGACATGTCGACTACTTTCACGGCGAGGCAGGACATCTCCCATGCTTCCGCTTCCATGCTCGGCTTTCCCTGGTAGTAATCTTTCGACCCAGAACTCATGCTGGCCATGGCAGACGCAAGGGAACGACGATGAATGACTTGTTAGTTTTTGTGGATGAGGAGTTGAGGAGGAATGTGCAGTCATCTTGGAGTAGTAGTATTTATAACCGAGTACTAATACGCTCCTAAGTGGGAAACCGTTTATGTTTTGATCGGTGTGAACAAGTTTGCAATCAAATATAGCATGGTAGTAATTTGGAATGTGATGGGACGCATGCTCTAAATTTATTCACAGTTCTATAATTTCTAAGTGTGGCACGCTTTCTCGGCCGCGTACGTGCCATTTGCACCATAGGGTGCACCGCAATAGGCGATGTCAGCACACATTTTGTTCCAACAACCGTGCACGCTCATTATTACCATCACACATGTTTATTTTAATTAGAATGTGTGCCCGTCTAGCGGACACATGTTGATCTGTCTAACTGTTTCTGTTTGATGTGCCTAATCACAAACAGTTCATCCGTGTGAAGTGTATGTCGTTAATCGCAGACATGTTGATCTGGCTGACCATTTTGTTGTGTTGCCTAATCGCAAACAATTCATCCGTCTGAAGTATATGCCCTCAATCGCACACACCTTCATCCGGCTGCCCGTTTCTGTTGTTCTGCCTCATCACAAACAGTTAATCCAACTGAACTGTATGCTGTATATCGCACACGCCATCATTTGGCTGCCCGTTTCTGTTCTTCTTCCGCATTGCAAATAGTTCATTGAAATGAACCGGATGCCCCGCATCACACACGTAACTAAAATCAGAACCATGTTTGATGTATCTGCCATCGCAAATGTTTTGCATCTTTTTTGATGGGTTTTTATGTCACCGTTTGCGATTAATGCATCGCACACAGTTTCATCACAGGGTCTCTGATCATAGTGTCACGTTAGCAGCATCCTGTAGTAGTGGATGATCGGTTACTGCTTTGCAAAAGTTCTTTTTTTCTGAAAGAAAATATACCAACATCACGGATCCCCTTACCTTCCCTTCGTTGGGAGAGAAGAAAAATGGCAGATGCAAGTGTTGGCTTTCTTGAAGATGGTGAGGGAGAAGGGGATTCAGTGAAGTTTCAAATGATGGTTGCTTCGTCTGTCAAACTTAGACCGCGGGGAGGTGGGGTTTTGTGATATGATGACTCGTTACTGTCGCGCTACGACCGGGGTGACTCTCCGCCTGCATACTGCCTTCTAATTTGTTGGATGGCATTTGGGCCCACGCACTGCATGGCCCGCATGTCGGTGAACCAAAGAAAATGACACTCAGTAGCAGGAGACATTTCGATGACCTCAGAGGAGCCAGAAGTGGTAGTGTATCCACTATACGAGTAGCAATTGTTTTTCTGGGTAGCTGTAGAGTGTCTCCACTGTACCAGTAGTAATTGTTTCTCCGGGCCCAAGACAAAGAGCCCATCCACCCTAGTAAATAATAAAATCAATTCAAAAGCCCGTTTATCTACTTAATGAGGGGCACTACCCAGCACAACGCCCACCAAAAAAACCTAGGCGCTCTTCTTCCTCCTCACTCCCACCGACCTCACCTCAGCTCGCTCCACTCGTACCCCCAAATTCCTCACCTCACTCTTACAGAAAACCCTAGCTCCCCTTCTTCCTCTCTACTACAGAAAACCCCAGCTCTCCTTCTTCTTTACTCGCACTACAACTAGGCTCGTCATTCATTACTCTACTCAAACCCATGAGCTCGACGCGACGCCCTCAGGAAAATGCAGTTAGTTGACCCCATCGCCAAGAAGATGAGGCTCCAGCTAGCGGTGACGCCTGTTGTAGATCCCGCACCCAGTAGCACGAGGAGAAGCGGCGAGCCCGTCCCCACCGGATCCCAGGAACCCGTAGAATCTCAGGTTGGCCGCCTTAGCGATCTCCCAGACACCATCCTTGGGGAGATCATCTCGCTTCTCCCCACCAAGGATTTCTACCGCACCCAAGACCTCTCAACTTGATGGAGCCCTCTATGGCGCGTCGCGCCCCTTAATCTCGACTACCGTCAGCTATCTCTCTTTAATTATTTTTAATTCCCTAGATCCATCATCTCCTCCCACCAGGGCTCCATTCAAAGCCTATGCATCCAGCATGCTATCTGAGCATGCATAGCATGCCCTGCATAGTGGATGCCTTGCTGAAATCCTGAATTCATAGAACTACAACTGCTTGAGTTCTACTATTCCCCTGGAAATCACATTGATACTTCATGCCATCTACTTGCACCCTCAGCATCGATGTCCATCTCGCGTTTTTCCTCCTCTCTCAACACCGCCACCTTTGCACTGTGCTCCCTACCAGACAATCTGGTACTAAACCTTTGACCCCCATTTCTCAAAAAAACTTTCACTTGTGCAGGTTCGTATGTCAGAGGCCTCCTTGCACAACATCATCCACTCCAGTTGCCCTGCCCTGGAGTGCTTGGTGCTTGTTTTCGTAGTTAGAATCAATTGTCTCCAAATAAAGTTGCCTAACCTTGTAACAATTGGAATTTCTTTTGATGGAAGGCAGCTCATCATCGAAGATGCCCTTTCACTTCAAAGGTTGATCCTTGATTCTAGTTATTCACTGTCGTAAATAATTGTCGTCTCTGTGCCTAAACTGGAGACCTTGGGTGTCATACATGATCTCTATGCTCATTTCAAGATGGTGTTTGGCTCCACAGTTCTTCAGGTACCGTATATTATCATCTACACTTGAAATCAGAAGCTGCATTTTAAATTTCTACGCATAAGTTCTATATCATCTTGGAGTACACATTTTGTACTAATATTATGTTCAATGCTCAATGAAGAGTTTGGCCATGGATAGCCTATCAATGGTGCTAGATTCTGTCAAGATCTTATATATCCATATGAATAGTTTTGATCTAAACAAGATTATTGGCTTGCTGCAATGCTTTCCATGTCTCGAAAAGTTGTATATAGAGGTGATAATTTCACGCACATTGGAAGCCCGCATATAGTGTACTAGAATTAACCATTCAGTTGTTGCTCTTTCGACACTCTTTTTTAGACCTTATTTGTTTTCAATCTTCGTGTCTATTTAGGCAACAGGACGAGTAAGAAAGTTATGACCAATCGATGGATTCGTAAGCACCGGGATTTTCTCACTTCTCATGACATTCGATTGAAGACAATATGTAGCCAACCATGCAAACACTACATGTGTCAAATTCTTCCTGCTGAATGCGAGGTTACTATTGTCCATCGGGCTTAAGTTTATGAGTAGCATGGTTTTGACGGATGGGTGTGTTGAAGAGAAAAAAAGGAGTTTCAGGTGGACAAAAGGGCTTCTGAAGGTGTCAGGCTTCTGTTTACAACATCTTGTGGTCATAATCTAGTAAATTTTATGTCCCGAGATGCATTATATGGACTTGACCGATCCATTTGACTGTGACTGCCAAAAACATTGCTGGAATTAGATGTTGTTGCCCTTTCCAATCCGGGTTTTGTCTAAACCTAATGAACAATTAACCCTCGTGCTTTTGTACAGTTTGTAATCTGGGTTTCAACTCGGTTGTGACTATCATATTTTGTTTGAAACAAGGCAAATGGCTTGCCATTTGTTTAATTAAGAGAAAATATTGTAACAAATCCCAACCAAGGGAAATAACATCACTCTCGCTAGCTGCTTGAGCCCATTGTGCATTAAAGAACCCAAGTGATTAGCCCCCACCAAAACCCACAAACCTATTTTGAACTAGCACATGAAATGGGCTGTAAAGTTTCATAAGGAAGGCTGCATGGCCATGACAGATTTGGATTCTGGCATTTGGGACCCATGAGGAAAAACCCTATCCAAGGTGGTGTCGACTTACTAGTCAACAAACGGTTCTGCCTACCAGCTGTTGGATTGACATCCAACATCTCTTATCTTCTTCCTCCGGCCGCCCAAACCAAACCACCCTGTCAGTTCCGCTTGTTCCCGCCTCCCACGGCTGGTTGCGCCTCCGCCGCCCTATCGTGCCCTCAAATGTTTGCTAGTCCATCCCTCTATTCCCCCACACGTCCTGTTATTCTCCGGCGATGTCAGCCCCAACACGCATCCGCACCCGAACCAGTCAACCCTCATACTCCCCTCCGTATGCGGCTAGACTGGCATCTTTCACGGCTCCTGTTCATTCCATCTGAGGCCTCACTTTTGTCCTCCACCTTGGTTCGCTCTCCATTCCTGGTGCACCACCATTTGGCTTTGTCAACGTGGTCAACAACCGAGAGGAATAAGGAGATGACTGTACATGGAGAGGATGACAGTAGGGACCCACCACGGTCATGGAAGTACACAAGCAAGTGCCTCGTTATTACAAGTCCAAAAAATGGTCCCTCCTAATGGTTGGACATCTGAGGACCACGCCATTGTCAGTGTAGACAATAAACAAGAAAATTACATAACGAGCGGCTGACACCAGGGACCCAGCAGGTCGCGCAGTTGTTATTTACTTTTTTCGGAAATCGGTTGTTATTTACTAGCTTTAGAGACGGGGCAGGGTAACAACGGGGTTGTGCGAGGGCTGTGGCCCGTCTAGCCAGGGTTTTATTTCATGTTTACCACCCCGACCCGGCCATTCCTGCTCAGGAGCTGGTGGAGCCGTGCTGAGTCGCTTGATCGTCATCGACGACAGCCCCTTCTACATCGACCGCTACGACGCCAACATTCACATCTTCGACGGTTGCTGTTGGAGAGGGATTTCTACACCACCATCATCCCCTTTGTTCGGTAGCCACGCACACGCAACAACCATCGTACGAGGTAACGCTGGTCCCTAACATGCTTCTAGCGGCGGCCTCATCACTAGTCAGCGGTTGAGACTGTTAGGGAGGGGGTTGCTACTTCACCATCATCCCCTCCTTCTGTATGAGAGCCGACTCTACGACCACAATTGGGGTTGACTCCTACACGCCGAAGTTGTCGGCATACGGTTGCCAAAGATGGTTCTGCGTAACAGATGAGTTCTCCTTAGCCAAGGCTATGTGGCATAAAGCAGCACATAACCTCGACAATCAAGGTATTATGTTGCCATCCAAATCCTTTTTAGCCTTTTCCAATACTGCCATCAATTCTAAGTTGAATAATGTGGGTGTTAGTATTGGAAAGAATCGGAAGGAGATTTCTATTTCGACTAACTATTTGAAACATTTGGAATATGACTGATTAAAAGTTACTCCGCGTGTTTCTTGCAAGTCTTATGTCTCCCATATTGATGAGGAGGAGCTGCATGCCACATCAGATGGTTAGCTACTCTCTCATTTAGTAGGGATGTTTTCATACGTGGGTCTAGATGAACCGGGCTTAGTTCATTGATTGAGCTTACAGCATTCGGACGTAATATCAAAGAACCCACATTCAAAAAAAGATAGTAAGTCCCATAATAGGGCAAAGTGTTCTAAATCTCCTATTGTTTCCTCATGAATGGAATGTTTTTTGATAGTAGAGGTCTTCGTGACTTGGCTAAACATTTATTCTTTACGGAATGTAATAGGGAATACAATATATATTTTTTGGCTATGTCTGAAATGGGGAGACGTGATTTCTTAGTAAATCTACTTAACCGTCTTTCTGGCGGGATAGACTTCACTTGGGTTTGGCGACCGCCTAGAGGTCATTCTGGGGGCATTTTACTTGGCATAAATACAGGGACTATGGATGTTTTAGCTAGTTCAAATGGTGAGTTTCATTTTAAACTCCATATTCGCAACAAGGCCAACAACTTCACATGGACCCTCGTCGTCATGTATGGGGCAGCCCAGGATGAGTTCAAGGCCGATTTTCTCTATGAATTGGTTAATCTGGCGAAAGATAATCCCTATCCCATTCTTATAGGTGGGGATTTCAACTTGCTTTGATTTCCAAATGATAAAAGTCGTGGTGGGTTCGATAATCATTGGCCTTTCCTTTTCAATGCTATCATCGACAGTCTAGATTTGCAAGGATTCTATTATTGGAAGACAATTCACATGGGAGAACAGTCTTCTAGAACCGACATATGAGAAACTAGATCACGTTTTAATGGATACCGTCTGGGAATCAATTTCCTATGGTTTCTGTTTGTGCTCTACCTCGTATCGAGGCTATATCAGACCACACACCCATTCTTCTAACTACTGGGTTGCCACAACCACAACATAAAGGCAAGTTCAAGTTCGAACTTGGGTGGTTACTTCGGGATGGCTTCCATGACATGGTCAAGGAGGTGTTGGAGAAACCAATCATCGGGCCTACCCCAATACACATATGGAATAACAAAATGTGTGCATTACATAAATTCCTTGGTGGTTGGGCCAGGCATACGATGGGTATCCTCAAAAAGGAGAAGCTTCGTCTTTCGTCTATCATTGATGAATTAGAAGCTTTGGCAGAGGTTATACCTCTATCTGAGCATGAAATCGAAATCAAGAATCATTCGAATGCATAGATAGCTAACTTGCTGTGTGAAGAGGAACTCAAATGGTACCAACATTCTAACTCTCAATTTATCCTGAAAGGTGATTCGAATTCTATATACTTCCATGGATTCACCAATGGCATACACCAAAAGAAAATTATTCATTCCCTACAACAGGATGAGGGGGTGATTGAGGGGCATGAGAAACTTAAATATTATATCACTAATTATTATAAAAATTTGTTCGGAGCCCAAGAGGAAGGAAACTTCTCGATGGATGAGACCCGAACAGATGATATCCCTTAGGTCTCTGATGAGGAAGACAACTTTCTAACAGCCCCATACTCCGAGGAGGAAGTTAGAAAGGCGGTTTTCCTAATGGAGCATAACAAAGCCCCGGGTCCGAATAGTTTTCCCACTGAGTTCTATCAGAAATTCTGGGAAGTCATCAAACCGGATCTCCTTCTTTTGTTTACCGACCTACATGCTGGCCAACCAGGATTGTTTCACTTAAACTTCGGTGAGATTATTTTATTAGCTAAGGTTAATGAGGCTGAATGGATACAACAATATAGACCTATTTGCCTCCTTAATGTTAGTTTTAAAATATTCACGAATGTTGCGACTATTAGGCTAAATTCGGTTGTTGGACATGTGGTTCTGCCTTCATATAAAGCTTTTATGCAAGGCAGACACATCCTAGATGGAGTTGTTATCCTTCATGAAACAGTCCATGAATTACGCCGAAAAAAGTTAAATGGGGTGGTACTCGAAATAGACTTTGAAAAGGCTTATGACAAAGTCAAATGGCCTTTTCTTTAATAGAATCTCCGAATGAAAGGATTTTCTGCAGAGTGGCACGCTATGATCCATAGCTTTGTTTCTGGAGGTGGTGTTGCCATTAAGGTCAATAATGACATTGCACATTATTTCCAAACGAAGAAGGGATTGTGACAAGGTGACTCGGTATCGCCCATGCTATTAAATATAGTGGCGGATATGCTCGCGGTCATGATTGAGCATGCCAAGGTTGATGGCCAAATTGATGGGGTAGCAAATCATCTAGTTGATGGTGGTCTCTCTATACTTCAATATGCCGATGATACAATTCTCTTCCTGGATCATGACCTCGAGAAAGCAAGAAATTTGAAGCTGATTTTATCAGCATTTGAGCAGCTCTCGGGTTTTAAGATCAATTTTCATAAAAGTGAATTGATTTTCTTTAGTGAGGCTCAAGACGAGGCCCACCTATACGCTAAACTGTTCGGATGTGGGTTGGGTCAGTTTCCGATCACATATTTGGGGATACCGATACATTATCGGAGACTCACAAATGTTGAATGGGAACACATCAAGGAGAGACTGCAAAATAGACTTAGCAGTTGGAATGGTAAATTTTTGTCTCTTGGTGGAAGATTGGTCCTCATAAATTCAGTACTTAGTAATATGGTACTATATATGATTTCCTTCTTCCAGTTACCGAAAGGAGTTTTACATAGATTGGATTACTTTCTATCAAGATTCTTTTTGCAAGGAGATAGTGAGAGAAAGAAATATTGACTAACTAAATGGAGTGTGGTTTGCCGTCCCAAAGACGAAGGCGGGTTGGGCATTCATGACCTTGAGGTTAAGAATAGGGCCCTCCTCGGCAAATGGTTGTTTAAATTACTAACGGAAGATGGTGTATGGAAAACCCTCCTAAGGAGGAAATATGTGGGTTCCAAGGTGGTATCCCAAGTATATTGGAAGCCTGGGGATTCCCACTTTTCGGTGGGTCTAATGGCTACGAAGAAATATTTCTTCTGCTATGGATCATTCTCGATTAAGGACGGCTCGGAAATTAGATTCTGGGAGGACAAGTGGCTAGAAAATGCCACACTCCGGGAACAATATCCGGCTCTATACAACATTGTGGGCCACAAAGGTGATACCATTGTCACGGTAATGGAATCATTTCCGCCAAATGTGACATTCAGAAGAGACCTAATTGGACCCAAACTACAATCATGGAACATCCAGCTCCAACGGTTGTCCATGGTGCAATTGTCACATAGGTCTGATGTGTTCCAATGGAACCTCCAATGGAATGGACAATTCTAAGTGGATTCTATGTATAGAGCGTTAATTCAGTCTGATGTGCCAGTTGTTAACAACAAGAAGATCTGGAAGATGAAGATACCTCTTAAGAATAAGATCTTTGCATGGTATCTTCGTAGCGGAGTCATTCTTACTATAGATAACCTTATTAAGAGGAATTGGCATGGAAGCCCGCAATGTGTCTTTTGTCACCATGAGGAGACAATAAAACATTTATTCTTCCAATGCAAATTGGCTCACTCTATATGGTCAGTCATCCAAATAGCTTCTGGCTTGTATCCTCCCTGTAGTGTTGCTAATGTATTTGGCAACTGGTTACATGGGACTGATCACATGTTTATAACTCTTCTCAGGGTGGGAGCGCTTGACGTTATTTGGTCGCTTTGGCTATGTAGGAATGATAAGGTTTTTAACGATAAAAGTACTTCTCTGTTGCAAGTTATCTACAGGTGTACTGGGACTCTTCGTTTATGGTCCTCTCTACAACGCATGGTGAGTCGAGGCCTGTTTACGGAGGTGTGTGCCCGATTGGAGGCTACAACGAGGGATACTTTTACCCAACATTGATAGCAACATGATCTAAGGATTGGCCCCCCTCCACTTTAGGCGTTATACAGACTCTTCATGTTTCGTTGTAATTCACCTTCTATTTTTATTTTGTGAGAGGATCTTATTTGGCTGTGTGCATCTTAGTTATGCAGAGGCCGGGTGTAATGCTTAAATCTTTTAAGTAATGAAGCGCCCCTTTTAAAAAAATTCATGAGCCCACTTGTGTTTTTTTCTTTCTGGGGCTAGCTCAGTTCTATGTTTTTTTAAAGATAATGGCTAGCCTACTTGCTTTCTCAGCCCTGCTGGGCTGCAAATCTTTCAAGGCGAGAGCGACGTATTCGCTTGCCTAGAAAATGAAGTAGTAAGAAATGGGATGTAAATTTTAAAAACACAACAAACCAACAATTAGTTTCAAATGTCTTTTTCAGATTTCGAGATTTTGAATTTAATTCTTTTTTTGCTAGGAAAATTATGTTGGATTTTAAATTGATATAAATTTATTATTTTTAAATTAGTTTGAATGTGATTCGAAATTTCGGGATTAAAAACAGTTTGGACCGCACCAAGATATGAAAATTTCTTTGAACTTTTAACCGTGATTAGAATATGGGTTGTAATGGTAACAAAAGGAATATGGGCTTAAGAAAATCCTTAAGAATTAGCCAATGGGTTGTACATTTATTAGCAATAATGGAAGTTGGGTTGTATGTTGTTTTCCATATATTTTAGGCTGACTTGTGGGCCTACTAAGTTGATGCATACGCTTTCCTAAAAGAAAGGTTGACGCGCAAGCAAGGCCTTGTTAACTTAGTCAACACACAAGAGCAGTTACTGTTGGATGTCCATCCAACGACTGTCATGCTTCTTCAATCTTGGCACTTCCTACTCCAGCCACTCAAACCAGCGCCAGAGGGACTGCCTGCTCCGTCCTCCCATGGCTGACTATGCTGCCGTGCAGGCCTCACCGCCCCACCCTACTCCCATCACTGGCATGGCCATCCCTCTACTCACCCACACCTATTGTTATTCTCCAGCGATGGCAGACGAACCAGTAAACCCTCGTACTCCTCTTCGCATGGGAAACAACTGTCAAGTCTTCCCTGGCTCCGTGTCATTCCCTTCCTAGGCCTCACGATCGTCCACCGCCCTAGTGATCTCAGCGTGGCGTGGTCAACATGGTCAATGAATGACATCTATCGGAAGAGGAATATACATGGAGATGCTGACAGCTGGGTCCACGGCCGCACGAAAGGAAGTGCCTCCTTATTACGCACAAAATAAAGCTTCCTCCACCTGACAGCAGGGACCCACCGTAAGGGACTCTGTATTTCATGAAAAAAATGTTCCTCCCGCTGACAGCTCGGACCCACCAGCTATTTCTTCGCATGCAAGGAAGTGCCTCCTTATTACACACAAAAAATGAATACTCACCTGCTAGCTGGGACCAGCCATAGTTGGAGGCTGACTTGTGGGCCTATGATACGTCTCCAACGTATCTATAATTTTTGATTGTTACATGCTGTTATATTATCAATCTAGTATGTTTTATAATCATTTTATATCATTTTTTGGTACTAACCTATTGACATAGTGCCAAGTGCCAATTGTTATTCTCTGCATGTTTTTTACATCACAAGAAATCAATATCAAACGGAGTCCAAATGCGAAACTTTACGGAGATTTTTTTGGACCAGAAGGAACATAATGGGCATTGGCTGCGCCTGGGGATGCTTTGAGGAGAGCACAACCCACCAGGGTGCGCCAGGAGGCCCAGGCGCGCCTTGGTGGGTTGTGCCCACCTTTGTGCCCCCCAGACCGCCTCTTTGCTCTATAAATACCCCAATATTCCCAAAACCATAGGGGAGTCGACAAAATATTCGTCGAGCCGCCGTAGAGTCCAGAACCACCAGATCCAATCTAGACACCATCTCGGATGGGGTTCACCACCTCCATTGGTGCCTCTCCGATGATGCGTGAGTAGTTCTTTGTAGACCTTCGGGTCCATAGTTAGTATCTAGATGGCTTCCTCTCTCTCTCTCTCTCTCTCTCTCTCTCTCTCTCTCTCTCGCTCTCTCTCTCGATTCTCAATACAATGGTCTCTTGGAGATCCATATGATGTAACTCTTTTGCGGTGTGTTTGTTGGGATCGATGAACTTTGAGTTTATGATCAGATTTATCTTTTTATATCCATGAAAGTATTTGAGTTTCTTGATCTCCTTTATGCATGATTGCTTATAGCCTCATATTTATTCTCCAATATTTGGGTTTTTTGGCCAACTTGTTCTATTTATCTTGCAATGGGAAGAGGTGGTTTGTAGTGGGTTCGATCTTACGATGCTTGGTCCCAGTGACAGAAGGGTAACCGACACATATGTATCGTTGCTACTAAGGATAAAACGGTGGGGTCTATCTCTACATAAATAGATCTTCTCTACATCATGTCATCATTCTTATTGCATTACTCCATTTCTCCATGAACTTAATACACTAGATGCATGCTAGATAGCGGTCGATATGTGGAGTAATAGTAGTAGATGCAGGCAGGAGTCAGTCTACTAATCTGGAATGCCTATGTAATGATCATTGCCTGGATATCATCATGGTTATTTGAAGTTCTATAAATTTCCCAACAGTAATTTGTTCACCCACCATTTGCTATTTTTCTCGAGAGAAGCCACTAGTGAAACCTACGGCCCCCGGGTATATTTCTCTCATATTTGCCTTTGCGATCTACTTTTCCTTTGCTTTTATTTTAAGATCTATTAAACCAAAAATACAAAAATACATTGCAGCAATTTATTCTTATTTAGTTTATTTGGTGTTCAGTCTATCAATCTACTATAATTTTATCTCACGTCCGTTTGCCTATCTTGAGGCAGCGTAACCGGAAGGGATTGACAACCCCTTTAACACGTTGGGTTGCGAGGATTTGTTATCTGTGTGCACAGGCTGTTTACGTTGTGTTGCTTGGTTCTCCTACTAGTTCGATAACCCTGGTTTCATGTCTGATTGAAATACCTACCGCCGCTGTGCTGCATCATACCTTCCTCTTTGGGGAAATACCGACGTAGCTTCAAGCGACATCAAAAGGAATTTCTAGCGCCGTCGCCGGGGATGATCAAGTCAAGATAGTTTCCCATCAACGCACCATTTTTGGCGCCATTTCCAGGGAGGATCTTCAACATATACCAGGTTCCTAATCACAAATCGCATCGCCTCGCAATTTACATTATTTTCCATTTGCCTCTCGTTTTCCTCTCCTCCACTTTACAAAATTTTGCTGTTTTATTCGCCCTCTTTTTCCATTCACCGTTTTTCTTGCCGGATCTATTTTTGTGTGTGTTCTTGTTTGCATAGTCATGATGCTCCAAAAAAATATTATGATGTTCCTTACCCAAATATTTTTTCTTGAAATTGAGAAAAGTACTATGGAATATATGACTACACAATTTGAGCATAATAAGTATTTTACTGAAGAACTTAACACTCCATTGTGTTGGATGCTATCACAAAACAACTTGATGATATTAGTAGAGAAGTTTGCAAACTCTAATCTAAGTATGCTTTTGCTGAAAGTTTGCTAGGAAAAATATCACATGCACAAGCTACCTTAGTGAATCAAATGGCCGCTAAACCAATCTCATTAGAAGATAAAAGTGATGAAGATCTTAAAATGATTGGTGTTTCTTCTATTGATTCCTTGTTTAGTAAAGTTAAGATTGATGAAATAGGGACAGGAGAAGAGTCAACTTTAGCTAGAAGGCATCCCAATATTTTGGAGGATGAAAATCTTGTTGAGAAAATTGATAAAAGTGGGTTTGAAGAGGTCAAAACTTTAGCTAGTGATGTGCCCACTCTTTTGGATTACAAAGACTTTAATTATGATAGTTGCTCTTTGATTGATTGTATTTCTCTGTTGCAATCCATGATAAATTCACCCCATGCTTATGAACAAAATAAAGCTTTTACTAAATATATTGTTAATGCTATGATGAAAGCTTTTAAAAAAATTGGAATTAGAAGTTTCAATTCCTAGAAAATTGCATGATGAATGAGAACCTACTATCAAAGTCAAGATTAAAAATTATGAGTGTTTTGCTTTGTGTGACTTGGGTGCTACTGTTTTTACGATTCCGAAATCTTTATGTGATGTGCTTGGTCTTACCGATATTGAATCATGTTCTTTGAATTTGCACTTGGCAGATTCTACTATTAAAAGCCTATGGGAAGAATTAATGATGTTATTATTCTTCCAAATAGGAATTATGTGCCCATGGATATTATTGTTCTTGATATTGATTACAATCCGCCGTGTCCAATTATTCTTGGTAGACCGTTTCTATGCACTATCGGTGGCGTGATTGATATGAAAGAAGGCAATATTAAGTTCCAATTTCCTTTCAGGAAGGGTATGGAACACTTCCCTAGAAAAACAATTAGGCAGCATATGAATCAATCACGAGGTCATCTTATGGATCTCGAACCAAAGATGACAAAACTTAGATCCTTGCTTTACGCCAAGCTAAGGGCGTAAAACTATAGCGCTTGTTGGGAGGCAACCCAATGAATAAAATTTATTTTTGCTTTTTGCTTCCTGTTCTTCATTGTTAGCACAATTATGCTACTGTTATGATTGTGGTTTTTATGTTCTAATTAGTATTTGTGCTAAGTAAAGCCTTTAGGATCTTCTTGCGTGATAGTTGTTTGATTTTGCTGAAAAAACAGAAACTTTTGTGCTCACGAAAATAATGCTCATTTTTAACCAGGGAGAGATAAAATACCCATTCCTTTTTCAGTAGATAAAAATACAAATTTCTCAGGTCGTCCTAGTTTTGCAGAATTTTTGGAGTTACAGAAGTATTCGAAATAGTCATATTGCTACAGACTGTTCTGTTTTGACGGATTCTGTTTTGTTTGTGTTGTGTGCTTGTTTTGATGGCTCTATGGTTTTCTTTGATGAGTTTTTGCCATAGAAAAGTTGGAATACAGTAGATATAATGCAAGAACAAAATATGAATTGGTTTGATACCGCACTTATAGTAGTGATTTATTCTCTTATACTAACGGATCTCACGAAGGTTTGTTGAGTTTTGTGTGATTGAAGTTTTCAAGTTTTGGGTTATCTTATGATGGATGAAGGAATAAGGAGTAGAAGAGCCTAAGCTTGGGGATGCTCCAGAATCCCAAGCTATTATCCAAAAATGAGCAACCAACTAAGCTTGGGGATGCCCCTGAGTGGCATCCCCTCTTTCTTCTAACGACCATCGGTATTTTACTCGAAGCCATATTCTTATTCGTCACATACTATGTGTTTTGCTTGGAGCGTCTTGTATGATATGAGTTTTTGCTTGTTTTATTTTGTGTTTTGAGTCTAGATCCCTTGCTGGATACACCCATTTGAGAGAGCCAAAGTTATGTCATGACTTGTTAGAATTGCTCTCTATGCTTCACTTAAAATTTTATGAGCTATGGACTTGCTCTAGTGCTTCACTTATATCTTTTTAGCATGGTGTGCTTTAGTATTTTTGAAGAAACGCTCTCTTGCTTCACTTAGATTTATTTGAGACTTAGTAAAATATTCAAGAAATTCTCTCTTGCTTCACTTAAATTAATTTTAGAGAAAGACAGAAATATTATGCTCATGATCTTCACTTATATTTGTTTGAGCTTATGAAAATTAGTCCCAAGGTGATAGATATCCAAGAAGGATATAATAAAAACTTTAATGAAGATCATTGGACAAAATAAACTTGATTCTTAGTAATAGTTTTGAGATATGATGATGTGATATGTGAATCATGTTGATGAGTAATTATCCTATAGTAAGAATATTGGTGTTAAGGTTTGTGATTCCCTATGCAAGCACGAAAGTCAATAGTCATGCAATGAAATTATATCCTACTTATGGTGCATTATTCGGTGTTAATTGTGCTAAATGCTCACATATGAGATTATCTGTTTCTTGGTTGGTCGCTTCTCAATCTTTTGCTAGCCTTTATTTTTGCACTAAGTATGATCTCTACTTGTGCATCCAAAATCCTTTAAACCAGTTTTGCCACACAAGTCCACTATATCTACCTATATGTGGTATTCTTTTGCCGTTCTAAGCAAATTTGCATGTGACATCTCTAATTTTCAAAATAAACTTCTGTTTTGTGTGTTCATTTCGCTCGCGGAGCGTTGAGGGGTGGCTAATATTTTCCATGATAGATGTGTTATTCTCACGATGAGTGTTTATTCACTTGTCATTGCACGAGAGTAAGGTAAAGGTATTAGGGATGCCCAGTCCCAAAATTAAAAAATAAATAAGTTAACTTTATGTTGTCAAATAATAAATTCCTAGGAAAGTGTTGGTATGGAAGGCACCCGTGGATACGGTAAGCCATGGAAAGTGGAAGTATGGTGGAAAAAGGAATAAACATTATTTTATGTTTGGGAACCGCCTATGATATATCTAGCATGGAAAGTGTTTGGAACTCTAAGTCGTTTTCGCTGGTGGGACGGATACACCTCCCAAAATGTTTTTATCTCTAAGTTTTTCGCTTTGAGCTCTGGCACCTCAACAAATCCCTACTTCCCTCTGCGAAGGGCCTTTCTTTTACTTTATGCAATTTTTATTTTGAATTTGAGTCTCCATCTTCTCTTATAAAAGCACCGACTAGGAGGCAATATGATCATACTTGAGTATTGGGTGTAGTTAATATGCGAGTGTGTTTCATGAATGGATCAATGATTGAGCATGATGGGCTAGGGATAGCTTAATTTAGCGTTGATATTTTGAAAGACATGGTTGCTTGTTGATATGCTTGAGTATTTAAATTATCATGTCAAAACTAGACTATTGCTTTGAATCACATAAAACTCCAAATGTTCATGCTATAAAGAAAGAAAATGATATGACATGTTAGGCAGCTTCCCACATAAAAAATTCTGTTTTTATCACTTCCCTACTCGAGGATGAGTAGGAGTTAAGCTTGGGGATGTTGATACGTCTCCAACGTATATATAATTTTTTGTTGTTCCATGTTGTTATATTATCAATCATGGATGTTTTATAATCATTTTATAGTCATTTTATGGTACTAACCTATTGACATAGTGCCAAGTGCCAGTTGTTGTTTTCTGCATGTTTTTTACATCTTAGGAAATCAATATCAAATGGAGTCCAAATGTAATGAAACTTTACAGAGATTATTTATGGACCAGAAGGAACATAATGTGCCCTGGCTGCGCCTAGGGGGGGTGCTCCGAGGAGAGCACAACCCACCAGGGTGCACCAGGAGGCCCAGGCGCGCCCTGATGGGTTGTGCCCACCTCGGGTGCCCCCCGGACCGCCTCTTTTCTCTATAAATACCCCATTATTCCCAAAACCCTAGGGGAGTCGACAAAATATTCATCCAGCCGCCACAGAACCAGAACCACCAGATCCAATCTAGACACCATCTCGGATGGGGTTCACCACCTCCATTGGTGCCTCTCCGATGATGCGTGAGTAGTTCTTTGTAGACCTTCTAGTTCGTAGTTAGTAGCTAGATGGCTTTCTCGCGCTCTCTCTCTCTCTCTCTCTATTGATTCTCATTACAATGGTTTCATGGAGATCCATATGATGTAACTCTTTTGTGGTGTGTTTATTGCATCGATGAACTTTGAGTTTATGATCAGATCTATCTTTTTATATCCATAAAAGTATTTGAGTTTCTTTCCTCTCTGTTATGCATGATTACTTATAGCCTTGTATTTCTTCTCCGATATTTGGGTTTTGTCTGACCAACTTGATCTATTTATCTTGCAATGGGAAGAGGTGTTGTAACATCCCAAATTTTCAATTAGGAATGTTATAAATAGGTCATTCGTGCATATCATATTTTATTGCATTTTGTTTTGAGACCCTAGAAAATCCTAAGCAACCCAAGGACCCACGAAGAGAGTTGGGGATTTCACGATTTTCATATTTGAATTTTTTTTCAAATATCGAAACAATGATCATTTTGGTTTTAATTATTTTTTCCCTTTGAAAATATTTCTTATTAAAATATATGAGAGGAGATAATATGACTTCTCCAAAATAAAAGAATATTGGAGGAAAATGTTAAAATCAAATAAATAATTTTATTTGGATTTTATTGCTATTTTGTTTTGAATTAGAAAAAATATGTGTTTTTCATAATTGCCTTAGAGGCCCAAATAAATGTTCACCTTGTCCGCAATATTATTAGAGTACAATGAAAATTTATTTCGGGATTTTTGGACTCTGTTTAGTATTTATTTTGTTAGTTTTTCCGCATCAGGATTATTTAAAAAAAATGTCAACCGACCTATTGGGCTGTGCCCGAGCCGGACTCGTCCGAGCTCAGGCTTTATAAGCCCAAGCCCAAGGCACCCCGAGGCCCAGCCGCCACCGCCCCAAACCCTAACCCTATGTAACGCCCCGGACACACCCGCCGGTGGTCGTTACTCCTCGCGGGATCTAGACTGGCCCCACAGATCAATACTAGTCTTTTCTGCCCACTTTGTCCTCACTCATGCGCACCCGGGAGCAACATCCTGGTCGGTCACACATCCTGAAACTACTCCAATCTGAGCATGCTTAACTTTGGAGTTCTGTCCGAATGGGCTCCCAGAAAAGAAGGAATTCTTTATTGATATGAGTAGTCTATCATCCCTAATAAGCCAGGCTATCACATACACCGCCACTCAGAGGAACTGACGTCCTCGTTAGGCCACAGGAACGTTCCCTCTTGGCACATACGTTTGTGCATCCAGTCCGGTACATATGTCATGTCATGTGCCACGACGGGTCACAAACGTCATGAACAACATGATCGCGCACCTGTCCGCAAACATCCGTGTAACCGCGAGGGTTGGCTCTGATACCAACTTGATACAGAAACTCCAAGAAAAATACAAAATGAGTAGTACAAGACCATTCTGGCCTATTAGTACAACAAATGGTTTCTAGTGGTTGATGGCGGAAGCGGTCTGCGGATCATCAGCGTGTATGGGACTCACAGGAACAGCTGACCTGGATAACTCCTATCTTCACGAGGCTGCTATCACCATTGCGTAAGTTCTGGGGTTGTCATCGCAACACTCCTCTCCACGCAAGAAATCTGGCCAAGACAATAGTCAGGGACAAGCTAGTGAGTACTTTTGAATGTACTCGCAAACATTATGAACACAAATGATAACCATGCTCTAAATTATTCTATGATCTCACGTTAGTCACAAAATAAACATCCAGGATGCATGCAAGCAGGTTAATCACATACAACATGAATATGTAATAAGGTAGTAGAAAAAAGAATGCACCGATCGGGTGTCGGAAGCGACGCCTCGAAATGTTAATAGTATAAAGCATGCCTCAGTCGGGCGTCTGAGCGACGTCACATAAAGGACTTATAAAGGAAATAAGCAGCAAACATGCCACAGTCGGGCGTCCGTGCGACACCACATAAAGGGATTATAGAGTAAGTAAATAACAAGCATGCCACAGTCGGGCGTCTCTGTGACACCACATAAAGGGCTTATACGAGAGTAATCACAGTGAACATCCAGGAGGTAGAACCGTCCCAGGGATGCTCAATAATTCAAATGATGTAAATGGTTAGTTCATAATAATAATAATCATAGTCATCACGAGTCACAAGTCATGATCCATGTTCTGGTTTAGCAATTGTTCCTCCGAAGACCGACACTAAGACCGACACTTGACCCATCCCAGACTGTAGTCCTTAACAATGGACACGGCTATTCAAATAGATATAATCTCTACAGAGGGTGTACTCTTTACCCACGAGTAACGGATTCCTTTAGTCCATCGGGACTAATTCCGTCTACGGTCTTTTAATTGAAAACACACCTCACTTCACACACCAGCCTAACTTACCGGTGTCTTGAATCACCCACGACACCCGTTAAGAGAAACTCTAAGTGGGGAGGCTACAACCTCGACTAGCATGGGATCACAAAATTTATAATGCGCGCAAACTAGGGGAGCTACCCCCTTGGCTCCAACCAAAACACCCATGCCCCGGACCAGGTGGCATGCCTACCAGATGCAGCCAGTATCTTCCACCATGGCCTCTCTGTATGGTGTGTGCTAGGAAGGGGTTGACAACTGACTGAACCGTACCCTACATATGGCAGGGACAAGTGGTAGTACGAGACAAGTATGGGAGTTACTGGAACAAGACTCGGTCTATGGTCGACTCAGGAGGTTAAAGCATTACCTGCATGATAAGCATAAGAAGTATATTTCATAGCAATCAGACAGAGTCACCGCTCATCGTACCCCACCATGCCTTACCAGACATAACCGTCTCGATGAAGAACTAGGGACAAGCTCGTGTCTACCCAAGACAGAGGCTTTCCCGGATTCCTTCCAGTGGGCATGAAGGCATAAGAGGGTGATTACTATCACAAGCATATCAAATTTTAACCGCAAGAAATCTTCATTTGCGCACTCATGAGTATGATCATATCGTCACATAAAATAACGAATACTTCGTGTCAGGATGGTGTTGTACTGCATAAAACAACACACAACAATATTATGCCAGGGTTCAGAATGCTTCCCTTCAAGACTATGCAAGTGGGGGTGCACTTTTTGAAAGTTGCCTTCTCTCTCCAAAAATCCTATTTAAGAAAATTTCGAATTAACACGTAGTTTCAAAATCGTACAAAAAATTGCTTAGAAAATTTTCAAATAAATACGAAAATAAACTAGAGAAAATTTGAGAAACAACAGAAAAAGAATCAAGTCAATTGGATTTATATTTAACAAGTTATAGCCAGTCAAAGTTCAGTCAAAACTTTGTTTTTAATTAAAACAGAAAAAGAAAACGGTTCGAATGAAAATACGTTTTTGGGGCAGGGAAGACATACTCTGGGTTTTATGCTTTCACTTAAAAACAGCGCGGGCCATCGCTGGGTCACTGCCAGTGGGTCACTTGGGCCCACTGGTGAAGTTTGACCAGTTGCCCGCGTTTTCTTCCTTCTCTGTCCGAGAAGAGGCGGAGCTCCGGCGATCAACGCCGGCGATTGGTGGCTTCTCCCGGGGCTCCGAGCGCAGGGATGGATCCGCCAGTCCCGGGCGGTCCTCCCAGTGGTTGCTAGGTTGGCAGGGGTGGAGAGAGTCGCCGACGGCGAGCTCCCCGGCGGAGGTGGCTTCGCGAGGATTTGGGGGCTTGTGCTACGGTGGTTCCCGGTCAAATCTGAGGGGTGGGGTGGCTCCGCAAGGTCAAGGGGAAGAGGATGGGAGCACTGGATGGACGGGGGAGGTCCTGCTTGCGACGAATTGAACCGGAGCGTGGCGGCGGCTGAACTGGCCGAAGATGAGGAAGACGGCCTCCCTCCGTCGATGGCTGGCTATGGGGGCGCTAGTGAGATGGCTTGAGGCTGCCTGGGGGTCTGGACGAGCTCGGGGCTCCTTTTTGTAGCGTGACTAGGTCGGTTCCGCGGCGGCCGTGGATAGGATCGACGGCGGAAGTGGATAGGAACGGCGAACCGTCGTTCTGTAGCTTGCAGCGCGATGTATCGAGGTTGGGGATGGTGGTAGAGGCTAGTAGACGAGCGAGCACTGTTTCAGGGGCGAGCTGGCGAGCGAGAGTGGCTCGGGCGGTGCTGTCCATGGCAGGAGCCTGCTGTGGCCGGCCGCTAGCTGCCATGGCCGACCTAACGGCGGCGCTGTGGGGCTCCAGGGGAGGCCTGGAGGGTTCTGGTGAGCGGGCGAGGCCGGGGCGCGGCCCTGTGAGCGAGCAAAGGCCAAGGGCACGATGCGGCGGCTCGGCTGCGCGCGCGTGCAAAACGGGCGCTCTAGGCGCGCCCAGAGCACGCACGTTCGGCAAAATGCCAAGGCATGCCAGGAGGCTTGGATGGGGCTGGGGATTAACAGATCTAGTTTAGAGGTAGCCAGGAGGTTAGTGGACATGCTGGTTAGGCAAAGCAAGTAGATCCAATGTGCAAACTAAAAACCATGTCAAATCTGACCATGCACACAAGGTGCTTGACAGAAAGCTATGGTCATCTAAGCATCTCTTGGGGTGGCCAAAAACTCCATATCATAGTCTCTTTAGATGACAAAGAGGGTGGCAAGGTTAGTTTGTCAAGAACAAAAACTTGTTAGTGCAAGTTTTTGAGAAAACCAAATCTGGACAGAATGAAAAGGGCATTATTGCATGGACCAAAAATACTCCAATGGGTCCAATCTCCTGGACTTAAGGGTTTGGTAGGGTGGACTATAAGCAGGAAAAAACTCATGGGCACTAGAGCAAAATAAACTAGGGTTGCAGTAGAAAATGCCAAACTGGACCAGAGAGCAAAAGAGGATGGTTTGCTCAAAATTTTCAAAGAACATTAATGGGTTTTTGCATAAAGTTGAATTATACACTACTACTAACATCCCCTAATTTTGGTGGAAGCTTTAAAGAAATATTTAAATAGGTTGTAGTGCAATTCTACAAACTGGATCACATTTGAAAATTTGGGGTAGAGCTCAAAATTTCCAAATGACTAAAAGAGATTTTTGCATAAAAGTGATGTGGGAGCATCCCTTGACAACTCCAAATTTTGGTGAAACTTATAACTAATTTTACCAAAGGGTTGTAGTGCAAAAGAGGCTCCAAAACTTACGAAAAATCATTTCTAAAGAAATAAAGCTCAGGGAAAATAATTATGCAAATAAATAGACTGATAAAAGAAATGTTTTTCTTGAGAGGGTAAACAAGTCCAACAATATTTTTGAAAGGTTTTCACTTGGGGTGAACACTCCATAATGTCAAGGAAAAGAGTGGTTCTAAAATCAAAAGATAATTCCACAAAAAATGAAAATTTAATTTCTTGGCAAAATTTTAATTAACAAATCATGGTTAAAATTTTTGGGGGGTTACACCCTAGCACCGCCGCACTACCTCCCGCGCCGCCGCCTCGCCGGAGTTCGCGCCGCCAATTTGCTTCGCCGGTTTTGGTCGGTTTTGTTTTCGATAAAAACCCTAGATTGATTTTATTTTTTTAGATCGATTTTTGTTTGGTTTTCCTCGGTTTAGTTAAATAGCGGGCGTTTGTCCGAACGTTCGTTTTAATGAGCGTTGTTCGTCAGTTAGCCGTAGACAACAAATGTTTGTTTGTTGGTCTGTTCGTCTTGTTTTATTTTCCAGGGTTTTTCCGCGATTATTTTCGATCGTGATTTCTGCCCTGATCTTCGTTTTAGTTTATCTTTTCGCTCGTTTATCCAAAACGGGTGAAACAAGCGCCTAGATCTTTGTGTCAAAGCCCTCTTTCTGTTTAACCAACTTGAACAAGATTTTGGTACTGTAAAATTTGACTTCAGTCCAGATTAGTAAACAAATCTTGTTTCTTTCGTAGTTTCAGTTCCGTAGGTCCGATTTGGTTGATTCTTTTTGTAAGTCGAATATTTTTAGTTGATTTTTCAGATTCGGTCTTCTTATTTGAGTTTTACCCATGCATCTTTGCTTGAGAGCTTATGTATGCTATTGTTTGTTTGCGATAGAATTCCCGGAGTGGGAAGCATGCTACTACGAGTCACTAGGTTTTGCGGATCGTCAGCAAGGCAAGTAACACATTGATCATACTCTTTTCATACCTAGTTTTTATGCATTACTTACAATCCTCAAAGATTTCATGATTAGAAGTGTTTAACTTGTGGGTATTGGGAAGTAGATGATGATGTAGAACCTATTACCTGTTTTATTATCAAATCTTGGGAGTTACTTCTACGTTATGCTTATATCGCCATGCTATGCTCGTAGACATGGATTGGATTTGAGTGTATCAATGATAGATGTGAGATTGTTAAATAATGGCACAACTTAATGTGGCAACTTTAATACACATCTGGGTGGATTGTTGGTTTGGGCACCTAGGGTTATACCAGTGTTGTGCTAGGAGATCCCAGGGTTATACCGTGTGATCCTCCTATGGTGCGCCACCCAGGCTCAAAGGCATCATAAGATTATTCATGCTAGAAACTTCCGTGTGCAGCCAAAAGCTATTATGGGCTCTAGCATAGTTGAGTATGTTGCATGACCTCTTCCAGTGGTCACTACAAAAAAAAGACACATCCATGACATTTTGGGCCGAACGAAAAAAAAATCTGTCATACATATGACACTTCTATGACGATAATTGTGACAAACCCCAGTATCATCATAGATGTGGTGGGCTCCTACTTCTATGACAAAAAATCATGATAGAAAATGGGCTTTTCGTCCTGGGCGGGCCGGAGATGCAGCTGCATGACATTCTTTGGGCCGTCCATGACAGAAAAAACCGTGGTAGAAGAGAGGGTGAGGAAAATTTCAGGGAGTTCCCGGTTACGGTGGGAGGTCGGGGGCCGAGTGATGCGCGTTTCTCTCGTACACGTACGCGCGTGTGTGCAAGGCGTTGGCTCTAACTGAACCCGAGCGAGGCGTTGGGCTCTAACTGAACCCGAGTGATTGCACTGCAGGCTACGCGTTACTGAACCCGAGCGATCGATCGATGGCTGTTAACTGAACCCGATCGAGCGATTCCTTGGTGTTGCCTCTGGATGAACAGGACCACATGGTGTTGCCTCTGGATGAACAGGACCCCGATCGATCGAGCCGGTTGGGGCTGGATGAACAGGAACCTGTGGAGGGCTGGATGAACAGGACCACCCCATGGAGGGCAGGATGAACAGTAGACGTTGGAGGCAGGATGAACAGTAGCCCGTGGAGGGGTGGTTGAACAGGAGCCCAGGGAGAGGGCTGGTTGAACAGTAGCCGGTGGAGTAGCGCGCGGTGGAGGCTGGATGAATAGGAGCCCGTTGATGAACAGTCGCAGGTGGAGGCTGGAGGAGGTCGACGGTGGATGAACAGTAGCTCGTGGAGGCTGGAGGGGGTCGACGGTGGAGATGAACAGTATCCCGTGGAGTCCCGTTTTGCGGTACGCCACACCCCTCCCGATGAACAGGACCCCCGTTTCGACCGTAGCGCTCCAACACAAGTCCGTTTCCTCCATTTTGCGGTACGCCACACCCCTCCCGATGAACAGGACCTCCGTTTCGACCATAGGAGGTCCGTTTCCTCCGTTTTGCGGTACGCCAGACCCCTTCCGATCAACAGGATCCCGTTTCGAACATGGCTGGTCGAACACAAGGCCGTTTCCTCCGTTCTGTGGTATGCCAGGCCTCGTTTCCATCGCCTATTCCGTCCAAGCCCTCCCGATGAACACGACGCATTCCGGTGCCTCCCCATGAACATGACGCATTCCGTTGCCTCCCCATGAACACGACGCATTCTGTTGCCTTCCCATGAACACGACGACAACGTTGTTTCTCCGTTCTGACCCAACCATGTACACGAGTCTTGGCCGTACGTATGTGCGAGTAGGCGTTTGAGACCCCGCCCGTATGTACACATATGTGGCCGTATTTTCTTTCTTGCACCCTGGCCACTATAAGTATGTGTAAATGCTACGTGCGCGCCTCTACTACGACACGTGTGCGCCTCTACATCGACCAGTATGTACTTACACGTTCGCGACCAGAATGACAACGCTACGTACGCTTCGACTAGGTGGGTCCCGACTGTCAGGCACTTCCTTGCCTGCGAAGATGTAGCTGGTGGGTCCCAGCAGTCAGGGGGCGAATCGTTTTTCTGCCTGTACGCACTTCCTTGCGTGCGAAGATGTAGCTAGTGGGTCCCAGTAGTCAGGGGGAAACATTTTTTCGCGGAATATGGTGGCCGGTCTGGTGGGTCCCGCTGTCATGTGGAGGAATAATTATTTTGCACGTAATAAGGAGGCACTTCCTTGTTGCGGCCATGGACCCAGCTGTCAGCCTCTCCACGTACAGTCCACGTCCGATGGAAGCCGTTCCTTGACCACGTTGACCACACCGCGCCGAGAGCACCAGGGCGGTGGACGACGGCGAGGCCTAGGAAGGAGACGACGCGGAGCCGGGGAAGACGCGGCAGTGGATGCCCACGCGTAGAGGAGTACGAGGGTTCACTGGTTCGCTATGGTGTGAGGCTGCCGTCGCCGTAGAATAACAGGGGGTGTGGGTGAGTAGAGGGATGGCCTGGCCAGTGGTGGGAGTAGTAGGGGGCGGTGAGGCCTCCGCCGCATCGCAGCCGGCCATAGGAGGCAGGAGCACGAGGCACGATCGGCGCTGGTTTGGGCGGCTGGAGCAAGAAGACCAGAGGTTGAAGAAGCACTATGGCCGTTGGATGGACATCGTACGGTCACTGGAGCTAGAATCGTGCATATTGACTAGGTTGACAAAGCCCTCCGTCCCCGTCAACTTAGTAGGCCCACAAGTCTACTATACTGGGTCCCAGCTAACAGGGGGAGTATTCATTTTTTTGTGTGTAATAAGGGGGCACTTCCTTGCGTGCGAAGATATAGCTGGTGGGTCCGAGCTGTCAGCAGCGGTAATGTTTTTTCGCGAAATATGGAGGCCCTTTCGGTGGGTCCCTGATGTCAGGTGGAGGAATCATTATTTTGCGCATAATAAGGAGGCATTTCCTTGCGTGCGGCCATGGACCCAGCTGTCGGCCTCTCCACGTAAAGTCCACTTCAGATGCATGTCGGTCGTTGACCACATTGACCAGGCCGCGCCGAGAGCACCAGGGCGGTGGACGACGGCGAGGCCTAGGAAGGGAACGACACGGAGGCAGGGAAGACTCGGCAGTTGTTTCCCACGCGGAGGGGAGTACGACTATACGAGGGTTTACTGGTTCGTCTGCTATCGCCGGAGAATAACAGCAGGTGTGGGTGAGTAGACGTATGGCTAATCCAGCGATGGGAGTACGATGGGGCGGTGAGGCCTGCGCGACAGAAGAGCCGGCCGTGGGGAGGAGGGAGCAGGCAGTCCCGCCGGCGCCTGTTTGAGCGGCTAGAGCAGGAAGAGAAGAGATTGAAGAAGCACGACGGCCGTACTTATTAATAGGAGACACAATGTGGAGCCCATCTGCCATTATTTCTAATAATTTACAGCCCATTTGCTAATTATTAAGGTTTTTTGTGGAGCCCATATTCTTTTTGTTAGCATTACTGATGGGCCATTTTCTCAGCCAGCCGAATGAAAGCTCTCCTCGTCTTGAAAGATTTGCAGCCCAACAGGCCTGACAAAGCAACTTACTTGGCAAATCACAAAAAAACTGGGCTATGGCCATGGACCCAGCTGTCAGCCTCTCCACGTACAGTACTCTTCTGATGGAATGTCGTTGACCACGGCGCGCCGAGAGCACCAAGGTGGTGGACGACGGCAAGGCCTAGGAAGGGGACGACGCGAAGCCGGGGAAGACACGGCAGTGGATTCCCACGCGAAGAGTAGTATGAGGGTTCACTGGTTCGGCTGCGGTGTGAGGCTACCGTCGCCGCAGGGCCTGGCTAGCGGTGGGAGTAGTAGGGGGCGATGAGGCCTCATTGACAGCACAGCCGGCCACTGGAGGCAGGAGCAGGCGGTCTCCCTGGCGCTGGTTTGGGCGGCTGGTGCAAGAAGAGCAGCGATTGAAGAAGCAGCAGGACCGTTCGATTCAAATCCAATGATTACTGCTGCTAGAATCGTTTGTTGACTAAGTTGACAAGCCCTACGTACGCGTCAACTTAGTAGGCCTACAGGTCAGCCTCCCAACCGGTGCACCCCAGATGTCAGTGGGAGGAATCATTTTTTTCACGTAATAAGGAGGCAGTTGATTGCGTGCGGCCAGGCCAGCGGAGGGAGTAGGGTGGGCCGGGGAAGCCTGCGCGGCATGACAGCGGGCCACAAGAGGAGGGAGCAGGCAGTCCCGCCGGTGCTAGTTTAGGCAGCTGGAGTAGGAAGATCGGAGATTGAAGAAGCACGTCGGCCGTTGGATGGACATCCAACACTAACTGCTTCTAGAATCATGTGTTCACTGACAAAGCCTTGCGTAAACAAGTCAGCCTCGAAATATGTGGCGTGTACAGCCCATTTGCTATTATTTTTATAATTTTTACTCATTTTCTAATTCATATGGAATTTATTGCAGCCCGTTTTCCATTTTTAGAATTGCTAGCCATTTTCTGGTCAGTACCAGGGTCAAAAAATTAACTAAATATGTGGGAAATTTTGAAAATTCGCAAATTTTTTTTGGGAACGAAATATTCTTAATCCAAAAATTAATAGCCATACTAAAACAAATTTAAAAATAAATTAGTACTATGTCATGTTAAATCCAATGAAATACGCATAAGATATCAGTGAAGAACAAAAACCAAAAAAAGAAACTTATATCCCATTTGCTATAATTTTTTTGGAATTTTCAACCCCTTTTGATATTACTTTTAACAGACATTGACCATACTCTTAAGCCAGGCCGGAATGCATCCCTCCTCGTCTTGAAAGATTTGCAGCCCAGTAATTCAGAGAAAACAAATAGGCCTAGCTTGGGTATTCTTCAAAAAGAAATACTGGGCTACCTATTTTCCCAAAGAACTGGTGCATGAGCATTTAGCTTTATTTATTTATTTATTTAATTATTTATGTTTAGGGGACCATGAGCATGTACCTGGGCTGGATTCATGTGAGAGCCTCCCTTCCAGTTAATTATGGGCTTCTCTATTGGGCCTTCATCAGTGGGTTGCATGTTATCAACAAGTGGAAAATGTGTTCTGAGTTTCAAAAAAAATGTGTTCCGTATGATAAATAGTATGCGCTTCGTACGGTACGGGGCACTAAAGGATCGAACCGTGCAACGACTTCCAAAACATTGTGTTTGTCGTTCTAACAACACATTTATTCAACCAACAGACGAAATATACTACTAATTGTACATTGAAAACAACAGCAGCAGCAACCAGGGATGGGGGTGCAATAGAAGCAGTAAGCAGGCCAGAAGAGTGAAGACGCAGCTCTCTCTTCCAAACCAAACATCAGCCATCATTACAAAAGGGCTACCAAAAAAGAACAAGTGTATGCATCAAACTAAATAAAGATCCTACTACACCAAGTGTACGCATCTAACTAACTGGCTCAGTTAGACGTTACTATTTATTAAGATGTAGAGATTGGCTGATGGCTTGAACCAGATGGGTGCCTGACGGGGGAAACTCCAGCCAGCAGGTCGAAGTCTGATACTTGCGACCCTCTCTCCTACTTTGGGCTGCAGAGCATGGTGGCACATATCAGGGTATGGTGCATGCAGAGACGCATGGTACGCTCTATACACACAGTTTTGCCTGATGAACGCAACCGCGCTGCCATCATGATCCTTGCCGTCGGTTATCTCCTGGTTAATTGGATAATTCAGTCCGACAAACAAAGAGCGTGTACCAAGGCTACTTACCAGCCTCCAGTCAAAAATTCCTGAAGGCCTAGAGAAGCTGGGATCCTGCTCAAAGACCTTGCACTGAATGTGATTGTATTCCGCGAAACAACATGTCCGGTACGTGCGAACGATCATCAATCTTCCACCGTCATCTGATCGAGCCAGGAACCACCTGCAACTTCCATGCCGCTTTTCTTTGAAAGGTTCTGGGATTAGGAAGGGTAGGGACACCAGGCGGCCAACAACATCACATCAAGTTGGAGTCAAATAAAAAAGGGCTCTTGGTTTAGTCAATCTTAAGAACAGCATGTTATGAGCATGAATATTTTTTCAGCAAATGTTGACAGTAATATAAGCAAGCCATCATGATATCATAGGAAAGTAACATGACTGGAGTAGGCCAGCAATACGTCCAGCCATAGAAGGAGTCAACAGCATAAATGAAGCCCTTGTTTTCAATGGCATCAGAGAACCATGGAGGATGTATGATCCTGCGATGGACGTGCAGATTTATCCACTTACCGCAGTGACCTGTTAGATAGGCGAGACCGCGGTTGAAGAATGCAATTAGCTTGAAGTCTTTATAATTCGCAGATCTTGTGGGCACTTGGCAGATTACAACCTTGAGCAAATCAAACTTGGTATCATGTTGGCTACTGTAAGATTCCGAGGATTCTGGGCCGCTGTGCCAAAGCAGTGCAGTGTTAATCGAAGGAAGGGGGATCAATCGCCGGGTGTAGACCTCCACGAGCATCCAGCTGCCACGACCATCGACGAGCACCATCCAAGACGTGTTCATGCCGACCCAGTACATACTGTTAATGTAGTTGAGGCTGACGGGGATCGGATCGCAGTCAAGGGGGTTGATGCTCGCCACCCTACGATCATTATGCTGCATGACACATCGTTTCTGAAGATCCGATGGCATCAGCAAGCAAGGAGCTGGATTAAAAAGCTCCGGCCTGAGGGCTTTGAGTAAACAGTACAGCCCCGACGAGCACGCGACGAGTGGCATGGTACTGAGATTGTCCACACGCGAAACAATGAGCTTGATTACCTCTGTGGGGAGCGAATTCTAGACACTCTTTCAGCGGACGCTGCTCGGTCCTGCCATTATTAGTGCTTGGGTGTCGGACGAGGGGGAGGCGCCTTAGCGGGGATGGATGATTGGACGAGATTATGTGCGGACAAAGATGGAGAAGCGAATATGTGCTGCGGGAAGTGGACAGGTGATGATGACTACAGCATGCCGCTTGACTTACGAGACACATACCAGCAGCGTAGGGTCATGTCGATGCCAGACAACTTGCTTGAGTGATCACAGTACTGGTACTCCCTACAATGCTATGCCCTAACTTGCTTGAGTAGAGTAGTAGAGTAGGACTCTGCTCTACTACTAGCACCGAAGGAGTAGTATATTCTAATCTAAAATAGTTACAAACTTCAATGCCCGAGTGTGGAACGACTATGAACCATGCTCAAAGACCGTGTCTACGTGGTGTTTGGACATGGGCGACAACCTCAATGCCAACGGTGCTGCTCCCGTTGCACCGTATGTGTTTCTGTCCTTCCTGTTCGAAATCATGGTAAAATTCATGTTTCTACTCTGTATCCTACTACTATGCTAGTCCACATGATTAGTTGCGAATGACGACTTCTTCCCCGACCTCGGCAACCTCATCCTCGACGACATGGGCGACAACGTCAACGCCGACAACCAGTGAGATACAGGGTGTAGGAAGCGGTTTGGGAATTTGCATGCCTTTCCAACCAGTGAGATACTCTGTACAAAGTATGACAGAGAAATAACCACAGAGAAGGAAGCTAAAAGTAAACAATCAAACGAGCATTTTTGCATTTGTTTTGCATTGAATCGTTTCACAAGCTTGACTAGTGCTGTTTTTCTACTTTTACAAAAACCGCATCGTAATGTTAAAACATGCATTTGCACGTACAAAAGTAATAGTAGTACTCCCTCCGTCTAGGTGTATAAGTCTTCCCTCCTTCTTGGTCACGGTGCACAACCGAAGATGAATTATTGACCTGGACAGAGGGAGTAGCATAGTCTGCAAGCATATACCGAGAGAGATGTGTAGTGCGATAGTGGAAAAAAATTATATGAGACCAGGTCTCACGGTTAGTGCGACAGTGCAGACGTGTAGTGCGATAGTATATAGTAAAGTTTGTGCTATATGCACGTACTTGCAAAATGCGTACGAATACACAAGGTTTCCAAACTTTCCCTTTTACATACTTAATTAAGGACGCTAAAAATTCCTGAACGTACGTGATTTATCATTTGCGTCACAAAACTAATGAGGTCGCCTTACGAAACAAAAATTATACTCCTACTAAAAGCCACGGCGCTCGCAGGAGCGCTTGCGGCGCTCCACGAGTGCCCTGGTGCGCGGCCATTTCCCAGCGCGCCGACACAACGCCTCTTCCTCAGCCTCGCAACTCGCGAGGTGCTGATTGGCGGCTTGCCGGCGGGCGAGCGCGATCTCACCGGTGTGGTGATCCGGCGCCAACAGGTACTCCTCCTTGCTGGAAGCGTGCACCCGGTCCATGTACCGCCAAGCGTAGATGAGGCGCTTGGGCCCGACTGCACTCAGGGCATCGGCACGGGCGTCCTCCGCCACCCTCACGGCCCTCGCACGAGCCTTCTGCCAAAGAGCCAATTGCCTGACTCTCTCGGACACGACATAGGCCTCCTAGGTAGCTTGTTCTGCGGTGCACTTCTCTTCCTCGACCTTCTTCTCCGCCTCTATTTTAGCGCGCTCTGCTAGAGGCAAAGCCTCCCACAAGGCAACGTCCATTTCCTTCCAAAGCTCCTCAAGGCTGGGGGGCTCGGTGAGCGGCGCGGCGTTCTCCTCGTAGCGGGGAGCCGACACGTCCTCCGGCGCACGTGCTAGCGAGATTGGGAACGCCGACGCGTCTACCTCGACGCGTCGCGGCGAGGAGTGGAACACCGACGCGTCCTCCTCGACTAGTGGCGGCGAGGAACGGAACGGCGATGCGTGACCGTCCGCGCGGTGCAGCGAGGGGCTCCTAGGGCTTGGGAGGGGCGATGCCATGGTGGTCGACATGAGAGGGAGGGGGAGGAGATAGCGATGAACATGAATGTGAGGGGGAGGATATAGCGAGGTCGTGGGAGGCGCAGTATTCATAGCAAACAATGGCACACCTACGTAAGATATGGACTGAGCTGCACTGACTTAACTGCCGGTCCAGTTGCATCACTGACATGTGGGCCAGACCCCTGTTGGGCCCATATGTCAGTGACCGAATGCACCTGCAGTTAAGTAACAGTTACGTGGGCATATTTGTTGGAGTAAATTACGGGGGAGCGAAGGGGTGGAAATATTGCTGGTCACAATGGATTGGACAAGCGTGGGGAGAGGAGAGTCATGCATGCAGATTTTTTCACACTGGGTGGAGTGGTGGGACCGCCGGAGGGAGAAGGATAGTTTGGCAAGCATATTGTTTCCACACATGGAGAGGAAAAAATTTGGAGACGAACGGGCTTCCTGTAGGTATGGGGAACGGTGCGTAATAAGTCATCTTGCATGCCGGGCTAGGTATAGTCTCAAGTCATTAAAAACAAACACGCCCCACACATGTTCATATTTCAAGGTGCACTAAATTATTGCATGCGATGATTAAGGCTGGCCATAATGGTGGTATCTTAGCTGGTATCATGCACATGGGAATAGCAAACATGTTGATGTGGCAAAGAATTAAAGAAGAGAGGGGGGTTAGAGTAACTAGAGTTCATGCATGCATTGGTAAACACATTTTTTTATGGAGAACGACATCACTAGTTGAGTACTTTTGCAGACTTCAAAAACTATTCCACAATGTGTCAACATTCACAATGTCAAATCAATATTTTTACACTCACTATAAAACATAGTTCTTATACTCCCTCCTTCCATCTATATAGGGCCTAATGCGTTTTTCGAGGCTAACTTTGACCAAATGTTAGAGAAATAATATATGACATGCAACTTACACAAAGCACATCATCAAATTCGTATGTGAAAGGAGCTTTCAATGATATAATTTTCACATTATGCATGTCATGTAGTATTAATTTTATCAATAGTCAAAGGCGGTCTTGAAAAACGCATTAGGCCCTATATAGATGGAAGGAGGGAGTAGTCATTATAATCAGTACTCCCTCTGTCTAGGTGAGCAAGTCATCTTAGGCTGCCCGTAATGGGAGTATCATAGGTAGTATCATGCATGCCAACTAAGAAAGTTTGGTGAGGTGGCATAGAATTAAATGAATAAAGAGAGGCTTGAGTATCATATCATGATACCGTATCATATTAAATGATGTGCTACTTTGTGTCATGCATGGCAATAAATGTAGTCTTCTATGATACCAACTTATGATATTATGCATTAGGGATGTAGTATCATAGACTAGTACCATATGCATGATACTAGTATATGATACTCCACATTACAACCAGCCTTAGATTGTGCACTGTGACCAAGGAGGAGGGGAAAACGAGAGATCTTAATGTTTATTTGCTAATTAATAGCATTTCATGCAATGAACTAACCACTGCATGTCGTGTTTGGTAGTCTCAAGTCATTAAAAGCATGCACGCCCACATCTCCTATTGGTTGATATGTCAAGAAACAAGAAACGAGGTAGAAGTTAATGCACTGCGCCTATGTGTTTTGGGAGTATTGTAGATATTGATATTTTTACTATAAATTTGGTTGTGGGATTTCATTGATGCCTGTCAAAGCGTTGACAGGTCTGCTATGCGTGACCTGAAGATGAAAGCGTTGAGCATCTCGAAGTTGATCAACAATCTTCAATTGTCAAAGATTAGTCGTTCGGCCAATAAGGTGGCACAATCGCTAAGTATAGCTTTGACAATAGATTAGATGGTATTCTTGTAAATAATGTATCGCCCTGTGTGGTGAATATTGTATCGAATGAGTGTACTGGTGTGGCTGGTTAATTAATATAAGGTGGTGTTCAAAAAAAGTATAAATTTGGTCAAACACTTTGCAAACGGTTGACGGGAGTAAAAAGGACCAGAGGGAGTATCATGCATGCGGAGTAGGCAAAAAAATTGCTTGTCTAAAAAAAGGCAAAAAATTGCTTATTTATAGCCGGTTGAAGTCTCAAAGGGCTCGACCGCGCGAGGGAGGCGAAGGTCGTGGGAGGCGCGACGTTTGACGGAATTAAGTGAAGTTACAGCCACGCGCCGGCATGGCGTGCAAACAGGCAGAAGCTATACCGCCAGGCCTACGATATGGGTCTAGTAGACATGACATCTAGTGGGTCCCGCATAGTTCTCGAGAACTCTTTGGGGGCTTGCAGCCGTTTATCCACCGGGCAAGCCAGCAACCCCACGCCATTCGCACGCCCTACTCGTCCCCGTCTTCTACCTTACAACAGTTTTCTCCCAGTCGTCCCGTCCTTTCACATTAGTTCGCTCCCAGTTTTTTTTGCGGGGTACAATAGTTCAACTTCTCCTAACCCTCCTCCAAAATCCATGGCCTCCCAAATCTCCATGGTTGCCGCTGAGTACCAGGTTAGAGCCATCACCGGTGATCAGTTCATCGTCATCTACACACGTGGATCCGAGACGGTGAAAGCATGGCTTGCTCGCTTCCTACGCATGTTCAACAGTTCAACGGATGAGTGGGTCGCTGGGCTAGATGTTGAGTACACCACAGTCCTGGGATGAGAGAATGATCTAAAGGACGAAGAGAGGAAGAAGCCCGTCGTGATCCAGGTTTGCCTACATAACGTTTGCTTGGTCTACCACATACGCCATGCCGATGTTGAGTGCCAGGATTTAAGAACTTCCTCAAAGACAAAAGAGTGAAATTCATTATTGTAGGCTTTAAGAATGACAGTGACGTCCTGCGTCGGATAGATCTCGTTGTAGGACAGCCCTTCGATCTCCAGAAGGCAAGCCTGGTGTCCTCCTCTCAACCTTCAATGATGACCCTGGCAGTAGCCATGATTGATCTGTTGTACGCTAAACTGAAGAAACCTCATTACGAGTTTCATCATGCATGGGAGTCGAGGACATTAGATGAAGATCACATCCTGTACACAGCAATGGATGCCTACCTTTGTTTAAATATCTACAAGGGTTGGATGAAGAAGCAGAGCCCAGTGTCTGGTTCAAGCAAAGAAGCGTCGGCGAAGAGGAAGAGGAAGAGGGACAAGGACGAAGTCGAGGACGTGGACTCGGAATCCAAGTAGGTGGCAGTGTCGTCGCTGATGCTGGTTCTACTACAGTGTCAAGCGGACTAGTTGCTTATTAGTTTATTTTCAAGGGTGTGTTGTGCTGAGGCCCTAGCAGAACTATGTTTATGTTCTTTCTCGTTATTTGAACTCTTTAGTACGTACAGTAGTACTAGTACTATGTCTTACTACTGTTCTTCTTGCAATTGGTACTACTGCTCGTATCTTCGTGTTCCTACTGTACTTAATACGTTCGTACTAGTAGTATAATTTGGGCCAGTCGATTTGTGAAAGAAGTTCGACGGAGCGAAGGAAGAAGACGACAGAAGAAGTGGAAGAATCCCTTCTAGCCATCCATGTTGCATCAAACGGCTCACATGAGCAGATTGCAGGATCCACGTGGCATTCAAGGTCTCGAAGGTAGATTCCGTGTCCGCACCCGGTTTGCGGGCACGACGCGCGCGCGACCGACTTCTGCCGCGACAGCCACCATGCGCGCCTCCTCCGCGCGGGCAGAGACGACAATGACAAGCTAGTTCCTCCTCGCCGGCGTGCTGGAGCACGCACTCGTCCTCCTCTTCGTACGCTGCGTGCATAGACGCGGCTCCACCAGGTGCTCGCGTGCTTGGCAGCACGGCGGCATCGCGAGGAGGGACTGCAGACGACGTGAGCGGGCGAGCCTTCGGCTTCATGGCACAGGGATGGCGACGACACGGCGGTGATGGGCGAGAAATTGTTGGCCGGAGCAGGCGGGCGCCGGCATGCGCAACGGCGGTGGCGGCATATTGATGAGTGCGCGTGTGGGAGCTTACTTTAGTTTTATATATAAGGTTGGTCAAACTTAAAAGAAAACCGTACTAGTACACGTAAACATTAGTCTTAGGCAGCGCTTTTATTAGTTACTAGCTTATGTTCTTGCCCATTGTGACCAGCCTTAGTACCACGGCCATGATACGGAATCCTGTGCAAGCGCGTGAACCGCGGCCGCGCGGTCGATTGAACGGTGCGTCACCATGTCACGCTCGAAGGACATCCACCGAACCTTTTTGTGTGTGTGAAAACAATCCTCAAATATTACTCAACTTTTTTTCCTGTGAAAGTTCTTAACGCTGCAATATTTCCATATATTTGAATTTAGCTTTAGTTCATGTTTATTTGGATTTGGACGTTTTAGGTGCGCCCTATTTTTTTAATACTGATTTTGTGTGTGTGACTGAGAGAGAACGTGTGTATGTGTCCATATGTGTGTTGTGGCGGAAGGGCAATGTGGAGACGGTGTGCATGTGATACAGATATAGAGAGGTGTGAATGTGCAAATGATCGTGCATGAGTGAGACATAGACAGATGCCGATACGTTGTGTATACATGAGAGAACGGTCTTCTAGTTTACTTGTGTGTGTGTGTGTGAGAGAGAGAGAGAGGGAGGGAGAGAGAGACAGTGAGAGGAGCATCCGTAACACAACAACCATCTCTCTCGATTCGTCCGTCCCTCGCACGGTCGCATGCAACACATGCATCAACGCGCACATTTTGACACCCTCACCCGGCCCCTGCCCACCTCAAGGCCCGCACAATCTCTTCGTGAATACCCATTTCTCTCCTTAGGTTTGTTTTCTCTCTATATCTGACACACACACACACGTACGCACACACACACACACACGGACACACGCAGCACAACACACACACACTCCCTCAAGCACACAATTCATCCCCATCCAAGGTTATACGGGCACCACTCTCGCTTGTGCTTCTTTGCACCCCAACATGCACAACACCTCAATCTTCAAAGAGGGCAACGAGCAGATCAAAAACGGCGACCACACCGCGCTAGAGAATGCAAGGTCATTTAGAAGCAGGGTGATGTGACGACGGCTGACTGACTCCTCCCCCCACCCTCTCTCTCTCTCTCTCTCTTGCACAAAATTACCAATCCCTCTCTCCCCCGCACAAAATTGTCAATCCCTCAACCCACGAGATCCTTCCCCTCTCGTCCATGTTTTTCCTGCTCTCTCATCAAACATGTTGTCTCTTCTCCTTCCACGTATACAGAATCCAGATGCACACGCATCTCATGTATATTACATGTATGCATCTTTGTCACAGACCTAACTTCTTCCTCTCTCTTTCTCTCTCTATCTCTCTCTCTGTCTCGTTAGGTTTGTCTCCTACTCTCTCGTCCACATACATACAATCTTTCCCGCCCTATATGCTCCATCTTCAAAAGCTCTCTCTGCATGTTTCATTCACACATTGGGATATGTCAAAATGTTGCTTCTATAATGGCTGATGTAGAGTTATGGTTGTTCTTGTTGCATCCTACAAAGTAATAACTATGAAATGCATTTAGATTCTCATTTGACTGGGATTATGTGAGTTTGAGCATGTTGTGAAGTACTATAGACCTTGTATACATCTTGGGATTCGACAATGATTGTAACTATTGAATTGTATAGACCATTACATTCGAAGTCAATAGCCTAATATATTTATTTCACAATTTCAACAAATGATTAGTTCACTAGAAACTAAGAAAACAAATGTGTACTCCCTCCGTTTTTATTTAAGTCCGCGTATTAGCATTGGTCAAAGTCAAGTTTTGTAATTTCTCAGAACGCTTATAACAAAAAATATTAACATATACAATAACAAATAAATACCATTAGTTTCATTATTGAATGTACTTTCACATCATACATATTTGTTATGGTAAATGTTTATATTTTTCTATAAACTTGGTCAAACTTTAGGAAGTTTGACTTCGGTCAAACCTAATATGTAGAGTTTACTACTACTACTCGCAAGTTGCTTAGCTGAATCACTCAACACGCCACACAGGGAGTCCAGTGTCACAAAATTTGGAGGTTGGCGGGAAAATCTCCCGCAACCCTGATTCGAGCAGTGGGAAGTTACCATCATAGCCTTCGGAACAGGCCTACGGATGACGCTTGGTAGGGGGCTGTTTTCATAACTTCAGGTTCACCCTACCCAGCCAACCCCATCCCGGCACCTAGAGTAGTACACCTGAATACTCCCCAATTTCTATCCCCACTGCAAAATAGACTTCTCCACGGCACCGCAGCCTTCATGCTCCTCCCCTTTACATCGGCGCACTTGTCCACCGCAGCGCATCTGCCTCATCGACGACCTCGTACACCGCACTGGAGCCGGTCCACCGTCGTCGTCGTACACAGAGCCTCTTCCCCGGCATCGTCTTCCACGGTCTCTTATCTACTTCCCGGAAGCCGACGTCAAGCACAGAAGTACCATCGTCGTGGACAATGAACTAACTCCCGTTGCCGACCATGACTCACAGAGGCCGCCGCGACCATCGTTCTCCTCCTCGATTGGTAATGTGTGTATTGAATCACTTAGCAGTACATGTGCAGTTCCAATGTTGTTCATACCTAACCTTCAAATTTCCTGGGTGCTATTGTTCCCGTAAAAGTAATTGGTTATAACCTCCATTGTCCAATAGAATATCAGCTTGTAATTGTGTGTCGTTCCTGTATCGCGCTGTGCTTGGGTAGGTTTTTCATCTGCAACCAGTAGTGTGGCAAATGATGGAAAGGTTTTTAGAAATAGCAAAATGCCCATGCGTTGCACGCATCAAGATGCATTTGTATGAGTAGTTTATCTTGTTGGAGATGCTCTAACATGGCAGGCGAGTGCTTTAATGTTGCCCACAAGATGCTCGAGTATTACTAGTAGTATATTTGTCTTGCCATGTTGATATTTTAAAACCACGAGTGCGAACATGCAGAGGAGCAATGAAGATCAAACACGAGATATTCGGGACATCTTCAAGGAGCGTGGCAAGTTAAAGAGGAGCTGCACCGAACCTGTAAAATGAGCTTTGGTAAGTAACACCCTTTCAATTACTTTCGTGTAGCCTTGTGTTCTTCGATGTGTATATGTTGTAGTTTCCGTTTCTCTTAAGCATGGTGTTCTTCGATGTGTAATAAAGAGTCTTAATCGTCCTAATGCTTTTGTTTTTAGCTTGATGTAGGAAGTGGGTGTTCTCACCTTGTAGTCTGTTTTTTTTATTATTTATCCTTTTGAATTCACTTCTCCGAGTTCTGTTTATCTGGCTTCTACTAAATGGATCTAGGTTGCTCTGAGTATTGATCTAAAAAAGAAGTAACTTCATGTCAGGATGCAGTTCCTGTGAGGAGGTAAGTATGGTCAACCTCGAGATCATGTTTCCAAAATGAGGCTGGATTACACACAGGGTGCCATTTCCCTAATGATGCTGGATTAGACACAAGGTGCAAATTCCCAGATGATGCTGGATTACACACAAGCCAGGTGTAGTCGTCAGTTGTTCGTGTCCTCGTGGCATAGTAAAGGCTGGAAAGAAAGCGTGTAGCAGCCCTTGAGAATGTAGCTGAGTTCCTGAAGAAGCGAAAAGAGCAATCAATACTCTCTTCACCAAGCCAAAGAAGAGATGGAAGAAGCAAAAATAAGCTAGCAAGGGCAGAGCAGGCTAGGCGTCTCCTGCTATCTGAAACTGTTGTCAAATAACAAAATTCCTTCATAATACTAGGTTCAATATGTTTATCCAGTCCGCATGCCCGTTGGTGATGTCCATGCATCTACTATGTGGCACAAAATGTTTTTTTCGGTCATGTAATAACATCAATTACTTTCCCAACAATAACAGACGAAGCATTGGACATGGTATAGTTCACGCGCAAGCCCGACATTCCAATTCAACTCCACATCAACTCATGTTCACAAATATCTGCATATTCATACATAATATCCACAACCATGATCACTTCAAAGCCAAAAAAATGTGAGGAGAGTTATAAATAAAGAAAATCCTCTACTAGTTCCTGCTACCAGTGCGAGCACAACAAGTCAAGACCATGCGTAAATTAATTATATTTTAGTCATTTTTTGTGTTCTAAAATGCCTATCGGCTCGCGGAAAGACGTGTTGCCGGCACACGCGCGGATTCAATGAAGGCAGACGGGGCAGTCTTAAGCTGGTTGCACGCGGCAAGGAGGCATGCTCAGCCGGGCCTGCAGAAAGTGCGGCCCTCTTGGCCGGCGCGCCGGTTCAATGCCTGCGCTATGAGAGGTCGCATCCGTGTCAGAGAAATCACTCCCTCCAGTCCTTTTTTGTTTGGGTATAACAAAATCTCGTTTTCCATTCACATTTTAGTGGTAGGAGTTGTGCGTGTGTGTCTTAGAGAGAGAGAGAGAGAGAGAGAGGAGACGGTAGTCGGGGTTGTCTGATCAGTAAACAAATGAATAATGTCAGTCTGGGATGGAGACAAAAAGGAGACCGCAATAAATGTTGTGTCTACAGGAGAGATAGAGAGAGTAATTTTAGTGGTATGAGTCATATGTACAGACATATAGGGTGTGTGAGAGAATCCCAAGAGAGAAAGACAAAGTGAAAGACGAGTGGAGACTGCGTGTTTGGTGGTGAAAAAGAAAGCTTAGGTACCGAGTGATACCAGAGAATAGTAGAGACGTGAGAGAAAATGAAAACCGTGTAATTTATAATCATAGGGAGAGTGTGACACTTCTCACGGGAGACGTCGAGAGACCATGTTTGCGAGGATAGGAGCAACATGAAGTGAGCGTGCGGGTGAGCTGGAGAAAAGAGAGTGATAGCTACCTGAAGGAGCATGCATGCGAGAGAGATGGGCGTGAAAGGAGTGAACAAAAAAGGGATTCAAATATTTGAATTTGAGATGATGATACATGTAATCCATTCTCGAACCAAAATTGATCTATCAAACATGCATACTCATATGAATTCACGCACATCTATGTTATTTAATATATAGATATTACCGATCCGTACATTTTAGTAGAACATAATTTGGTTAAAAAAATTCGAATTCAACCTTAAGATTTCGAGATCGTTGTATTTGTAAATCATATTATACATATAAAGGAGCAGAATTCTTTGTTGTGCTTTTGAAAGTATATATATATAAAATGATGTATATAGAATGTAATTCAAATTGAAAATGGAACCCGCCCGAAAAAAAATAGAATACAAACGGGATTCGAATTGAGTTGGCACGGTAAACGTGCACTCTGCAAAATTTGAACGAAGTGGGGAAAGTCGCAGTAACTGCCAGAAACCAAAATCTGCGAGATGGAAATCACTACTGCCTATCCCTGCCACGCAAAGCCTATATGCTGGATTTCTATAGGTTTCGATAGGGGTAGGTTTGTAATTTCACCCAAACGTGACGTAACCGCCTCTCACCCGGATTCATACACGGTGGGCGCCAATACACAGTGTGTCCTCGGCCGAAATCAACTCCCTCCCCGATTCATATTCATACACGGTGGGCGCCAAAAACAAACTCTCGTCGGCAAATATTCGGTGTATGCGAGATTACCGTCCTATCCCCAACCGACTACTGTTGTTGTGATGTAGTAGAAATTTGAAACGGGTGCTAAGTTTGTAAATTTCCTTGCATTTGAGACAAGCGCGCCCTGAATACATGGTTCCCCCTTCCTCTCTACATCCCTTTTCCCCATTCGTACTCCGTGGGCGCCAAAACACTCTGTCCACCCCACCCTCCTCCGTCCGCCGCCGTCCGCCACCCATCCACCGCCGTCCTCCTGCACCATGCCGGAGCTGATACCCCGACGCCGCCGTCCATTACAAGAGATCGACCTCTCTCATCCACGGCTTCGGACCGGGATCCTTGCATCCTGTCCTCTCGCTTCATCCCCGCCGTCGTCCAGCTTGCCGATGCCGCTCCTACGACCGTCTCGTCCACCGCGCCCCGCCACCACCGTCTACCCTCCTAGATCTGCTTGCACGCTGCCGACAGCCATCGCTACCGTAGCACCGTCAAATTCTCAGCAGATGCGTACACGGCGCCACACCAGAGGCGGTACTCTTTTGTATCTGCTCAACTTATTTATCGCAGCAAGAAAATAGATCACCACTGCTTTACTCTGATTTCTTGTCTTGGTTGCGAAGTTGCCTTTGTCCGGTTTGCACCTTCAGATCCGCCATGGCACGCTCAACACCATACTCACAATGCTTATGGTTTTCCCCTTTTATATTCCACACTAGTTAAATCATAGTAGACTAAATTTCAAAATAGGGTCAGTCGATTTTTTAGAGCTCGCTGGAGTTCGCCGGTGCGATCGAAGGGGCTCGGGTGGTTGTGGGGCCTCGCCGAATGAAGAAAACTCGACGCGGGTGGGGGTTGGGGTGCGAGTGGGGGTGGGGGCGGAGGAACACAGGCGGTGGGGGCCGGTGTCCGGCCGGCGGCCTGTGCGGTGTTCTGTATGGGAATAATCAGAGACGAGGAAGAAGAAGGGTTAGGAGACGTAGGGTCTTCATCCAACCGCCTGAAATGGCCGAGAGATAGCTAGGAGTTGCATTCTTAATGCGCTCTGGTTCATCATGTGTGGGCACTGCGCAACCAACATTTTATTATCCAAAATCTGCTTGCTCTTCTTTACCATGTTCCTCTTCCGTTCTTCTTTAATATGTACTCTCTCCATTCTTAAATACAAGTCTTTGTATAGATTCCAGCATGGACTACATATGGAGCAAAATGAGTGAATCTACACTCTAAAATGTACCTGGATACATCTCTATGTGATCCATAGTGGAAATCTCTACCAAGACTTATATTTTGGAACGGAGGGAGTATGATAGTAGTACAGTATGTTCCTTATACTGAAGATGAGCAGGGACATTTGTAGTGTAGAGGTCTATACGGTCGGTTGTGATGGACACTTTGAGCCTCTTTGATTCGTAGGATCTTGTAAACATAGGTATAGGATTTGTTGTGGCCTTCCCACTTGAATCCTATAAGAATAGCAAGGAAATGCGGGGAGCTGTGTCTCCTTTGAGAGTTACATTGATATTAACAGTACCGCACCTTCACTTGAAGAGAGCTGGTATCCGAAGCCTTTCTAGCCGTACCGGCAATACTAGCACATATATTCAGCAAGTTCCACTTTGCTGATTTTACTCTGATGCTTAAGGTTTTCCCATTATATCTACACTATGATTTGTGTAGCTGCTTTGTGTCGCACTAGCAGTAGTCCACTCTTGAAGCTAAACACTGCAATGACTTACAAAATTGGTACCAAGGCATTGAGTGCCATTCTGGATGCAATGAAACTCATACGCTCCCCACCTGTTGATTCTTGTTCACAATATCATCCTAATGACTATTCTAACCTCGAGGAGTCAAAGGGAGATGGCCTGTCCTGTTCACCCATCAAGGTGCCTGTTCTAATTTGGCAATGTTTTATTGATTGCGGGTATCTTGCATATGTTGTCTTGCATTTCTTCTACTTTGTTGCACCGCCATCTTCTTAGTTTACTCATCATATATGTCGAGATGCCATGCCCATCCATTATCAATACATATTCCATCTATCATCATACCATGCTTTTCCACTCAAATGATATTCTTGTGCATCAGACATCAGAAAGGAAGAGGGTGATTGCTGAACCTGAAGGAGCACCAGCAAAGTCCTTGAAAAACATGGTGGTGCCGGAGAAATCAGACAGCACCCCACTTATATTGGCTGTACAACCAGTGACACAAAACGTAGGACCGACTCCAGCAGACTGTACCCATACTTCACTGGCCACACCACTAGCCCCACCACACAGGACCTGCACTTCAGCAAAAGGTATACCGATTTCATTTGCCATAGCACCAGCTGTACCACAGAAAAATCCCACTCCAGCAAAAAGTATAGCAAGTCCACCGGCCGAAGACCTATCCCAACTGCAGAGATGGCCAATTCCTGCAGATTGGAAACCCATTCCATTTATTCCAGTTTAAAAGACAATGCTTTCAATGTTGTTAGGGACTACGTGCATATATTCCCATCATGGGAAGATTATTGTGAAGACAAACACCATTTTCACATCTTCTTGTCCAACTTACGTGTAAGTGCTATTATTCATGGCTATTATTTTCCTGTTTTCTGCTGATTGAACACATCAATGATTTACATTACATTGTTGTAACTAGGCGAGGGTCAATCTGGATAGTCATGACGAGCAAAGCTTGCTTGTGCTTTTCAAGGAAGCATTGCAGTAGTATCGGTGTTACCTGAGGAAATCACACTTTGATGGCAAGTCTATAAACGAATTTCCGGTGAAGTCTCCTATGCTAAATTTAGAAGACATTGAATGGAAAAACCTTGTTATGCACTGGTCTCGTTCCCAGGATGAGGTACTGTCTATGAAATCACATGACAATTTGAACTTCTACTTTTCCGCATGTGCCTTACGGATCTTTTTTGCAGGAAATCTGCTTGAAGAAGAATTCCGATTTGACAAGAACGACAGGATATCGCAAATATGCTGCCTGCTGCTTTGCTCTTGTTAGTACCTGTTGTCATGTATCACTGTACTTGCATACATACCTGGTTCATTATGTGAGAGCAGTATGAATGATAGCTTGCTTATCAATTGTTCGCTCCAAATTATCTGATCTGTATGAATGGTTACATTAGTGTAGAATATATCCAATGCCAATGTTTTTTTAGCTCTGCATTCTTCTTGTGAGTACATGTTGTCCTTTATCAGTGTACTTATAATGACAAGTAGTTGTTCATGTACCATCACTCTGCAGCTTATTTTCCTTTGCCCTCCATTTTCTATACATCAGATCTATATTTACTCTTACCATAAGGTTGATACTGAAGAAGTTTAGCTGTGCATTGCTCTTGGCTGTACCTTTTGCCTGTGTCGTTGCACTTACATTTATAGCTACTTGGTTATGTAGCATCACTCTTCATCTTATCTTAAATATTCTCTATTTTTTCATATATTATCACATCTATATTTACTCTTAACAAAATGTAGAATAAAGGCAATGCTTTTGAAGAAGATTTTGTGGTAAACTTCTTGAATTGCCCCCCCCCCATCAGCATGGACAAGGCCTTTATAGAGCCTGTCTTCACCAATAATGTAAGTTTGTCCATCTCAAGCCTTCAAACTTTGTTGTATATATTTGGTTAGGAATGACTGCAACAGCTATTTATTTTTGGTGTTTGCATCAAATTGCTTGTTTAAAGTTTATTATATGTAGTTCATAAACAAAAGTTTGTCCTTTCTCAATTTAAGTTTTCAGTTGTGCAACCAAGTTCCTTCTTCATACCATGTAAATTAAACTATACAGAGCAAGTGATCTTCTTTTGCACTACATGTATGCTTCTGTTCTTCATCTGTAATCTAGTGGTGTGGTGAACCTACCCACTACAGCACAATGTCATATTCTGCAATGTCTTAACTATGAAAAATGTCATATCATTCTACTATTATTTAAACCGTCTCTTTATTTGCCAATCTGAAATGGTATAAAGTGACAGCACACTAACCATTGATACTTATGAGTTCTTGATCTGTAATCCAGTGATGTCGTGAAGCTGCTAACTCTTTCACAATGTCATTTCCTGCCATGTCTTGACCTGAACAATACCATATTGTGTTAATGCAAATTTAAACTGTGTCACTTTATTCGTCAGTAAGAAATGTGATGAATTGTCAGCACTGATACCTTTATGTGCAAAACATGTCATCTGTCTGCTTGTTTATCTTTCAGAGTGAGGAAGATATAAGTGTTGAACAAGCGCAGTCTCATCATCTTGCTCAGCTGCTTGCGCTGCAGCTCCCCAGCAGGGCTAACCTTTCTTGAATTCTATTGAAGTGTTGTCGGTTTTGTATATTATTTTGTCGGCGTGTTTATTTGCACTGGTGGCGATCTTTGATGCCCAGTGTATGTAATCTGCTGTCTGCTTGTGCTTTATTATCATAGTGGCGAACTTTGATGCCCAGTGGATGTAATATGCCGCAATTTGTTTATTGTATAGTATAGGTTTTTTCTTATTCACGATGCTGTAGTTATTTTACTGTATATATATCCTGTCTTCGCAGTAAACCGGCCAAACCGTAAAATTACGGTACATAATCGGGCTGTCATGCAATCACGATGTAGGTTGGGCCTGAAACGTACTGATCAGCTCACGGGCCGGCAGCAGCCCGAAATGAACCCCGACCCATGATTGTGCGAATCAAATCACGGGCTTTTAACAGGCCGAAAAATTGTCTCGGTCCTTATTTGGCCCAATCAGATATTGGCTGCGAGCAGGACGGATGCAAACCGGGCCATAGTTAGGCCCAACTATATGACGGGCTTTTAATAGGCTGAAATTAATATAGGGCCAAAATGTTAAACGGGCCCTTAACAGGCCCAAACTAATATTAGGCCGAATTACTAAGTGTGCCTTTGGCAAGTGGGCCCAAAAGCATAGTGTCCAGTTGACGGGCCGAATCTAATATGGGCCATAATTAGGCCCAAAACCTCTTAAAGGGCCGGACCTGATCTGGGTCGTAATTTGGCCCAGAACGTGGTAGGCTTTTAACGGGCCATATCTCATATGGGCCACTATTAGGCCTGGAGCGTGGCAGTCCACTAATAGACCGTATCAAATATGGGCCGGCATTTGGCCCAAAACATGGTAGCCAGTTAACGGGCCGGCCTACTAGGGTCCTCAAAATCTTGTGGGCCTATAGCTGGGCCGGCCCATTAATGTCGGCGAAATCTCGTGGGCCTTTAGCTGGGCCAGCCCATTATGATCCGCAAGAATTTTGTGGGCCTTTACCTGGGCCGGCCTATTATGGCACACAAAAATCTTATGGGCCTTTACCTGGGCTGGCCCATTATGGCCCGTGAAATCTTGTGGGCCTTTAGCTAGGCCATCCCATTATGGTCCACAAAATCTCGTGGGCCTTTAGCTGGGCCGGCCCATTATGGTCCGCAAAATCTTGTGAGCCTTTAGTTGGGCCAGCCCATTTAAACTTGTTGGGTCGTGCCACGTGTCGACATATCATAGGCGCCTTCTGTCAAGTGAGTGGATGACATCTGTCCTGACGATGAGCCGACACATGTTTCCTCTAGCCAATGATGATTTTACACGTGGAAAATCCCCATTGGTTGGGGCTGTTAACGGGTTATCGGATCCAAAACCCGACCCGATAGCTTAATGGCGTTCCGTTACGGTGGATGCCACATGTCGGTCACCCTTGACGAAAGCACTTCTGTGACGCGCGATTTATCGTCATGGAAGTGGACACTTCCGTGATGATAATTTTGGTAATGTCATGGAACACTTCTACGATAGCACAGGTATGACTATCTTGATTCGGTCATAAATTTGTCATGGATGTACATGCATGACAAAAAAAGCGACCTACTATGACAACCACGTATCATCACGGAAGTGTATTTTTTTGTAGTGGGTAGGCTAGCAGATGTAGGGGATGTAGGTTGGTACTGTCTACCCGAGGTTAGAGTTAATGCTTCTGAAAGACTGTGTCTCGGTCATCCGTTTCTCAAACACCATGTAGTGCGAGAAATCCAATGGAGGAGATTGAGTCCTGTGGGGAAAAGTGCGCAAACCTCTGCAGAGTGTACAAACTAATCATGGTTAGACGTGCCCCCGGTTATGGACAACTTGAGTATCTGGTACTTTAATTATTGGTTTGATCTCATCACTCTAAATTAATTTGTTGGGTTGCTAATGTACACTTTTAAATTGGGATTGAGATGGGGGTACCATTCTCAATGTTTCAACCACAATGATAGTTAAATAAAATATATTCCTTTGTTGTAGGGAAAAATTGGCTTTTCGCAAAAACATTATAACCATAGAGCCTCCACCAGCCATATATGCATATAGTGATAGCATTTATCTGTTCATTGCTCTACTATGTTATATTGCCAGCATACTCCATGTGCTGACCCGTTTTCGGGCTGCAACATATCATGTTGCAGACTTTTCAGACGAGGAGTAAGGTGCGCTAGGTCGTTTGTCATGCACTCAGCTATGCCGTTGGAGTTGATGGACTTACTTTATCTTCCAAGCCTTCCGCTGTTATCTTATCTAGATGACCTTAAGCCATATTTATTGTAATAAGTTCTCTTTTGAGACATTTGATGTAATAAGTGTGTGATTGCTACTCTGTTATAAATCCTTCGAGTATTGTGTGTGTCAGCATTATCGATCCAGGGATGACACTGAACACAAAGATTTGACCGTCTGAGGTCGGATCACTACAAGATGGTATCAGAGCACACGCTGAATGTAGGACATGACCACTAAGATGAGCCATAGGTCACTCTTTTCTACTCATTTTTGATTCCTCTCCATTTTCCACCCTTTAGTATGGCGGACTCCAGGAACAAGTTTGCACAACCGAATGAAGGCACACATTTTGGACGACACTTGAAGGAAGTCACTAGGTACCTGAACATCAGAATACCAAGCTTCACCGGGACCTATACCGCCACTTTACCAGAAGAGGAGCGTTGGATGATTCAAGTTCAAGTTCCAGGAAGGACATTCATGCTAGTCACTGAGCCCATAGAGTTTTCCTTTGATGCACCCACCTGGAGTCTAGGCAAGAGCATGGCAGCCCACATTGCTATGGGACGAATTGGAGAAGTCTTCAAACAGGAGCTGAAGGACACTATCTACCACATATGTGGGCGCCGAGATGAGCAATGGGAGATGATCAACACCAGGAAGGACATGTCCATTGCAGCTTTCATCCAGGAGTTAAACCAGCACATCCGTCGACAGGAGAACCAGATGTGTGCAAGCATGATAGATTCAAAGAAGGCGATGACCAGGAAGATGGAGCTAGAAGAGGAACTCAGGTATACACGCGACGGATATGAGGAGGAAATCGCAATACTAGTGGAGATGAATGACGACCTGGCAAGGAAGCTCGGAGTATTCATGGGAGACCCCGTGCCAGGAGGAGAAGATGACGAACCCAAGGAAATTTGTTCTAAAGACTACATCATCATCAACGACACCGACTCCGACCCCAATGATAGTGATGACGATTATGAAGATGAAGCTGGAGGGGATATCATTGAGTCTTCCACCGATCAAAATTTCTAGATGACCACCATAAGATTAGTAGTATTCCCCCATGTATATAGTAGTAGTCCGAGCACTTTTGTAACAATAGTTCTAGACCGATTGTATGCCCTTGCTTTAATTGATTTGGTGTGATATGATTGTGTTTGACTCATGTGCATATGGGTTGTGTTTCCTCACTAGACCTTATTCTATTCTAATCTCTCCCCTCTAAACCCATCAGATGCCTTCGAGACGAGACCCCGGATTTGCCTTCCCACCGGAGCTCACCCAGTTGATGCAGAAGCAGAATGCCTTGATGCAGCTATTAGTCCAGAACCAAGGCAACAACAACAACAACCTGCCACCACGACCTCCAATTGACAACTTAGCCTGTTTTTTGAGGTTGCAGCCGCCGGTGTTTTCTAGTAGCACCGAGCCAATAGTTGCGGATGACTGGCTACACAGGATTGGAAGGGAGTTGTCCACCGCAGGTTGCACAGATGCGGAGAAGGTGTGTTTTGCCGCACATCAGTTGGATGGACCAGCAGCCTCATGGTGGGAGAATTACACATCCACTTTCCCTATAGCCAATATCACTTGGGATCAGTTTCAGCAAGCATTCCGCACTGCTCATGTCTCAACTGGAGCTATGAGTATGAAGAAGCGTGAGTTTCGCAACTTATGCCAGGGAAATCATACTGTGGTTCAGTACGTAGATGTGTTTAGTAAGTTATCTCGCTATGCCCTAGATGATGTGGCCACAGATGCCGCGAAGTAGGAGAAGTTTATGGAAGGGTTGAATGATGAGATGAGCATGTAGTTGATGGTAGCAACATTCGCTAACTACCAGGAGTTGGTAGACAGGGCTCTTATGATTGAAGGGAAGCAACAGAAGATTGAGAGCCGCAAAAGGAAGTATGGACAAGAGAAGTACAATTCAGGAGCCTAGCAAAAGCCTCGATTTACCCCGAACTCGGGAGGATATACCCATAACCATGGAGGCCACACTCACAATGCAGGAAGTACGCATAACCACAGTGGCCCCAAGAACGGAAACGGGAATGGAGCAGGCAGCAATCAGAACCGCTCTAACCCAGCCACACCCGCCCAGAAGGATTAAAGTCACATTACCTGTTTCAAGTGCGGGAAGACTAGGCACTACACCAATGATTGCCCGGAGTTGAAGAACGGAAATGGCAATGGAAGCGTTGGGAAGAAGCCCAACCCTTTCAACAGGGGACAAGTGAACCACGTGAACGTGGAGGAGGTTGAAGAGCAGCCAGATGTAGTTACCGGTAAGATTTTTAAGTCATTTACCGCTCTTGTTCTATTTGATACTGGTGCATCGCATTCATACATTTCAAGGGGATTTGTGGGCAAGTTTAAGTTACCCACCGTAGCCCTTAGGACACCCTTGTTAGTAAGCTCACCGGGTGTAGAGTATATGGCCAGCCGATGGTGCGATCGGATACCCTTAACCATTAGTAGCCATGTTTTCCCCTCGGACCTAATAATTTTGGAGTGATAAGGATTGGATGTGATACTGGGAATGGATTGGTTATTGAAGTATGGAGGAAATATTGACTGTGCTAGTAGGTCAATTCTGCTCACCACCCCGGAGGGAAAAAGGATCAAGTATGTATCCAGGCATGCGCCGAGGAGAACCCAAGTAAATTCTCTCTCAGGAGTTGTTTAGGAGGAAGTGCCTGTAGTGAAGGATTACCCAGATGTATTTCCAGAGGAGTTACTAGGCATGCAGCCAGATTGAGACATTGATTTTTTGATAGAGTTATTGCCAGGCACCGGACCAATATCAAATAGACCATACCGGATGCCCGCAAATGATCTGGAGGAGATTAAAAAGCAGATTAAGGAGTTATTGGAGAAAGGTTACATTCGACGCAGCTTGTCACAATGGGGAGCCCCAGTGCTCTTGGTTGAGAAGAAGGATGGATCATTAAGAATGGTTGTTGATTATTGTGCGTTGAATGAAGTGACGATCAAGAACAAGTACCCACTGCCGATGATAAATGATCTGTTTGACCAGCTGCAAGGAGCTAAAGTATTCTCCAAGATCGATCTGTGTTCCGGATACCACCAGTTGAAGATCCAAGAATAGGATATACCTAAGACCGCCTTCACCACAAGGTACAGGCTATTTGAGTATACGGTTATGTCATTTGGATTGACTAATGCCCCTGGCTATTTTATGAGCATGATGAACCAGGTATTCATGGAGTTCTTGGATAAGTTTGTTGTGGTGTTCATTGATGATATTTTGGTATACTCGAAGAATGAAGAGGAACACAAGGAGCATTTGCGTTTAGTTCTCGAGAAGCTCGGGGAACATCAGTTATATGCCAAGTTCAGCAAGTGTGAGGTTTGGTTGAAGTAAGTTGGATTTCTTGGACACGTTATATCAGGAGAAGGTATAGCAGTGGATCCCACCAAGGTTCAGTCAGTCACTAAGTGGTTGGCACCCACCTTAGTTGGAGAGATCCGCAGTTTTCTTGGACTCGCGGGATACTATCGGAGATTCATTGAGAATTTTGCCAAGATTGCAAAGCTTATGACGGTGTTGCTGAAGAAAGATAATAAGTTCAAATGGATAGAAGAATGTGAAGCAAGTTTCCAAGAGTTGAAGAAATGTTTGGTTACATCCCCAGTGCCGATTTTGCCAGATATACGCAAGGATTTCCATGTGTATTGCGACGCAACTCACTTAGGACTTGGAGGAGTACTTATGCAAGACGGAAGAGTTGTTTCATATGCCTCACGACAGCTTCGACCACATGAGTTGAATTATGCCACACATGATTTGGAGTTAGCAGCCATAGTGCATGCGCTCAAGACCTGAGACATTTCCTTATTGGAAACCGTTATGATGTGTACACGGATCATATGTGTTTGAAGTACATTTTCACGCAGAAGGAGCTGAACCTCGGGCAAAGGAGATGGTTGGAGCTCATAAAGGATTGTGATATGAAGTTGCACTATCATCCAGGTAAGGCCAATGTCATAGCAGACGCCTTGAGCCGGAAGAGTTACGCCAATACCCCCGTAAGTGGAGGATTGCTAAAGGAGTTAGACGAGGATCTCAGGGAGCTTCGTTTGGAGATAGTCCCTAGAGGTTTTGTTGCAGCAATGGAGGTTCAGTCAACATTATTGGGAAAGATTCGAGAAGCTCAAAAGGATGACAAATAAATTGCCGAGATAAAGGAGAGAATGAGCAAAGGAAAATCCAATGGTTTTCGGGAGGATGAGAACGACACCTTGTGGTTTGAGGATCGTGTTTATGTGCCCAATAATGCAGAGATCAGGAAGTTGATACTTCAGGAAGCTCATGACTCACCCTACTCAATACACACCGGAAACACCAAGATGTATTTGGATTTGAAGGAGCGTTTCTGGTGGACTGGAATGAAGAAAGATATTGCCGAGTATGTGGCCATATGTGATGTATGTCAGAAAGTGAAGGCAGAACATCAGAAGACAGCAGGATTACTGCAACCTATGCCGATACCCGAATGGAAGTGGGACAAGCTTGGCATGGATTTCATCACCGGATTGCCCAGGACCCGATTGGGATATGATTCTATTTGGGTAGTAGTGGATCGTTTGACCAAAGCTGCTCGCTTTATCCTAGTGAAGACCACCTATACAAGTGCAAAGTTGGCCAAGATATATATGACCAGGATCATATGTCTGCATGGAGTTCCAAGGACCATCGTATCAGATAGAGGAACGCAGTTTACTTCAAAATTTTGGCACCAGCTGCACCAGACTTTGGATACCGGGCTAGAGTTCAGTACAACTTTTCACCCGCATATAGATGGACAGACCGAGAGAGTCAATCAGATTCTGGAGGACATGTTGAGAGCTTGTGCACCCTCCTTATCCTCCCTGACAGTCGGGACCCACCTGGTCGAAGCGTATGTCGCGTTGTCATTCTGGTTGCTAATGTGTACGTACATAGTAGTTGGTCGGTCTTTGTGCAACGATGCAGCGTGGCCGAGCAAGCAGCGACACATGTACTAGTAGAGCCCCCGACGTAGTAGTTTAGGAAGTCCCTTCTAAACTGTGTACATGTACATACAACCACATGCCAAAAAATACGGCCATGTACATACATACGGGCGGGGTCTCGAACGCCTACTCGCGCATACGTATGGCCAGGATTCGTGTACATGGAGAGGCAACAGACGGCATCAACGGCGTCCTATTCATCATGCAGCCAACCGGCTGGGTCGGAACGGAGAAACAACGTCATGTTCATCGGCAGGCAAGAGACTGGGTCGGAGTGTGTCTTGTTTAACGGGAGCCAACCGGCTTGGACAGAACATCTGAGAAGGGGTCTGGTGTACCGCAGTACGAAGGAAACGGCCTTCTGTTTGACCGGCTATGGTCGAAACGACATCATGTTCATCAGGAGGGGTCTGGCATACCGCAAAACAGAGGAAACAGACTTGTGTTGGAGGGATATGGTCGAAACAAGGGTCCTGTTCATCGGGAGGGGTGTGGCGTACCGCAAAACGGGATTCCACGGGCTACTGTTCACCCACTGTCAACTTCCTTCAGCCCCCACCTGCACTATTCATCCACCATGTCTTCCTCCTACCTCCACCAGCTATTGTTCATCCACTGGCTACTGTTAATCCAGCCCTCCACCGGCTATTGTTCCACCAGCCCTCCACCGGCTATTGTTCCACCCCTAACCAAATCGACTGTGATAGCCTCCTCTCAGGGTCCTGTTGATCCAGCGGCAACGGCCTACTACTATGGGGTCCTGTTCATCCAACACCCACCGGGAACTGTTCATCCAAACCCAACCATGTACATCTTGACTTGTTCAAATAACCCCCACATTCACTGTTCATCAAGAGGCCGCAGGTTCGATCGTCTTCAGTAAGCCACAGCAAGAGCGATCGATCGATTGATCGCTCGGGTTCAGTTAGCAGCAGTAGCGAAGGAATTGCTTGGGTTCAGTTAACAACCAATGGATCGATCACTCGGGTTCAGTAACGTAGCTAGTGCAATTGCTCTGGGTCGATTAGTAAGCGAATGCCTCGCTCGGGTTCAGTTAGAGCCCAACACCTCGCACACATGCGCATACGTATACGAGAGAAATGCACAGACCTCCGTGCATCGCTCGGCCCCGACCACCCATCGTAACCGGGAACTCCCTGAAATTTTCCTCGCCCTCGCTTCTACCATGATTTTTCTGTCATGGACGGCCCAAATAATGTCATGCAGGTGCGTCTCTAGCCCCACCCAGGACGAAAAGCCCATTGTCTCTCATGATTCTTTGTCATAGAAGTAGGATCCCACCACATCTATGATGATACCGGGTTTTGTCACAATTATCGTCATAGAAGTGTCATAAGCATGATAGAAAGTATATTCGTTCGGGCTAAAATATCACAGATGTGTCATTTCTCTGTAGTGCCACCAATAGTTTGAGATGCTTGATGAGGCACTAGTCACATGGAGCCCATGGACTAAGCAGCAATTACAAATGGTCTTCGGTATACGACAAATCAGAGGAGAACGCGTGAGCGATAGTGCATTATGGCCGACTCGCTGCAACTTATTGTTCCTCTAGTGTTGATACGTCTCCAACGTATCTATAATTTTTTATTATTCCATGCTATTATATTATCTGTTTTGGATTTTTTATATGCATTAATATGCTATTTTATATTATTTTTGGGACTAACCTATTAACCTAGAGCCCAGTGCCAGTTTCTGTTATTTCCTTGTTTTCGAGCTTCACGGAAAAGGAATACTAAGCGGAGTCCAAACAGAATAAAACTTCACGATGATTTTTGGGACCAGAAGACACCTAGAGGACTTGGAGTACAAGCTAGAAGAGCCACAAGGCAGCGGCAAGGGTGGAGGGGGTGCCCCCTACCTTGTGGGCCCCTCGGGACTCCCTTGACCTAGCTCTTCCTCCTATATATTCACATATATTCCAAAACCACCAGAAGCATACACGAAAATACGTTTCCGCTGCCGCAACCTTCTGTTCGCATGAGATCCCATCTTGGGGCATTTTCCGGCACCCTGCCGGAGGGGGATTCGATCATGGAGGGCATGTAAATCAACTCTATTGCCCTACCGATGAAGCATGAGTACTTTACCACAAACTTACTGGTCCATAGCTAGTAGCTAGATGGATTCTTCTCTCTCTTTGAATCTCAATACCATGTTCTCCTAGATGTTCTTGGAGATCTATCCGATGTAATCTTCTTTTGTCGAGATCGGATGAATTGTGGATTTATGATCAGCTTATTTATGAATATTATTTGAATCTTCTCTGAATTCTTATATGCATGATTTCATATCTTTATATTTCTCTTAAAATATCGGTTTGGTTTGGTCAACTAGATTGGTTTTTCTTGCAATGGGAGAGTTGCTTAGCTTTGGGTTCAATCTTGCGTGATTTCACCCAGTGACAAAGTAGGGGTAGCGAGAAACGTATTGAATTGCTGCCTTCGAGGATAAAATGATGGGCCTTTCATCATATTGCTTGAGTTTATTCCTCTACATCAAGTCATCATCCTTAAGGCATTACTCCGTTCTTTATGAACATAATACTCTAGATGCATGCTGGATAGCGGTCGATGTGTGGAGTAATAGTAGTAGATGCAGGCAGGAGTCGGTCTAGTTGACACGGACATCATGCCTATATGCATAATCATTGCCTTGGAAATCGTCATGACTTTGCGCTTTTCTATCAATTGCTCGACAGTAATTTGTTCACCCACCATATTATTTGCCTTCATGAGAGAAGCCTCTAGTGAAACCTTTGGCCCCGGGTCTATTTTCCATCATATTTGTTTCCGCTCTACTATTTTGCAATCTTTTCTTTTCAGATCTATAAACCAAGAAACCCAAAAGTATTTTATATTTTGTTTAGTTCTATCTATCTCTATCAGATCTCACCTTTGCAAGTAACCGTGAAGGGATTGACAACCCCTTTATCGCATTGGGTGCAAGTGTTTGATTGCTTGTGCAGGTGCATCTATTGGGGACTTGCGCGTTTCTCCTACAGGATTGATATCTTGGTTCTTAACTGAGGGAAATACTTATCTCTACTATGATGCATCACCCTTTCCTCTTCAAGGGAAAAACCAATGCAAGCTCAAGAAGTAGCAGGTGTGTTGAGCCTTACAACCCAGAGCATGTCATGAGACACTTAGGTCTCTATCAGGATATTCCACCACATTTTCCAAAATGTATTGATGAGGAAATCCATAAGTAAGATGTGACCTCCCTAAATAGTTAGTGTCATTTTTAATTTACTAAACTCACACATTGTTACATAATTTACCGGCTGAGCAATATGGGCAATGGTTGTTATGACTGGAGGGCACAGAACATTCAGTGGGTAGACAAGTGGGAAAATGAAACACTAGAAGATATAGTGCATCAACTTAGGTAAAAATTTATTTACATTATTTTATTATGATGATGACCATACGATGCGTGAAGATTCTTTGCTTTCATCACAAACTTTGATATAATTATTTAATTCTGCATATTGTACGATGCAACTTCAGCTCAAGCGTACAACCACTAGTACTGCATCAGCACGTGTACTAGCCTAACCGGTCAACCAGCAACGATGCCAACACATCGCACACAGGAGGAGTGATGTCTACTACACAACTTTATTCTAGTAGACTCCTGTTGGGTCTCCAAGCGCAGAGTTTTGTAGGACAGTAGAAATCTTCCCTCAAGTGGATGACCTAAGGTTTATCAATCCGTGGGAGGCGTAGGATGAAGATGGTATCTTCAAACAACCCTGCAACCAAATAATAAAAAGTCTCTTGTGTCCCCAACACACCAAATACAATGGTAATTTGTATAGGTGCACTAGTTTGGCTAAGAGATGGTGATACTAGTGTAGTAATGATAGTAGATATCGATTCTTGTAATAGTAACAATAAAAAACAGCAAGGTAGCAAGTAACATAAGTGAGCACACATGTTATTGCAATGCTTGAAAATGAGGCCTAGGGTCCATACTTTCTCTAGTGCAATCTCTCAACAATGCTAAGATAATTGGATCACATAACCATCCCTCAACGTGCAACGATGAATCACTCCAAAGTTCTTATCTAGCAGAGAACATAAGAAGAAATTGTTTGTAGCTATTCTTTCCGATCGATCTATCAAGAGTTCGTACTAAAATAACACCAGACCAAATTCAGATTTATAATACTCGATCCAACACATAGAACCTCAAAGATTGCCCCAAGATTACTATCGGAGAAATAAAGACAAGAACGTGCATCAACCCCTATGCATATATTACCCCAATGTCACCTTGGTAATCCACAAGTTGAGTGCCATATATCAAGTGAATCAAAATAATACCCCATTGTCACCATGGGTATTCATATGCAAGACATATATCAAGTGCTCTCAAATCCATCAAAGTATTCAATCCAATAAAACGAAATCTCAAAGGGAAAATTCAATTAATCACAACAAGATAGAGATGGGAAAACACCATATGATCCAACTATATTAACAAAGCCCCCGATACATCAAGATCGTGCCATCAAGAACACGATAGAGAGAGAGACAGAGAGAGAGATTGAACACATAGCTACTAGTACAAATCCTTAGCCCCGAGGGTGGACTACTCCCTCCTCATCATGGAGACCATATGGAAGAGGAAGATGGCCTTTGGTTTTTCATTGCTACAGTGGCTTTCGATGGCGGAATTTCTGATCTAGGGTTACCCCAAGGGTTTTTGGAATATTTGGCAATTTATAGGGCGAAGAGGCAGTGCGAGAGGTCACCGAGGGGGTACAACCCCCTGGACGCGCCTGGGCTCCTAGGCGTGCCCGGGTGGGTTGTGCCCACCTCGGGCCTCCCCTCTGGTACTTTTTAGCCCATCCTGGGTCTTCAGGTCCAAAAAAATCTCCAAAATATTTTGCTGTGTTTGGACTCCATTTGATATTGATTTCTCGTGAAGTAAAAAACAAGCAAAAACAACAACTGGCATTGGGCACTATGCCAATAGGTTAGTCCCAAAAAAAGATATAAAGTTGCTAAAATGATTGTGAAACATCCAAGAATGATAATATAGCAGCATAGAACAAGCAAAAAAATTAGATACGTTGGAGATGTATGAGCATCCCCAAGCTTAATTTCTACTCGTCCTCGAGTAGGTAAATGATAAAAACAGAATTTTTGATGTGGAATGCTGCCTAACATGTTCATCACATATTCTTTCTCTTTTGTAGCATGGACATATGGACTATTATATGGTTCAAAGTAATAGTCTAGTTTTCACATGAAGATTTCAATACTCAAGCATATCAACAAGCAACCATGTCTTTAAAAATATCAACACTAAATAAAGTTATCCCTAGCCCATCATGCTCAACCATTGATCCATTCATGAAACACACTCGCAAATTAGCTACACCCAATGCTCAAGTACGATCATAGTGCCCCTTAGTTGGTGCTTTATAAGAGAAGATGGAGACTCAAAATAAAAATTGCATAAAGTAAATAGAAAGGACCTTCGCAGAGGGAAGTAGGGATTTGTAGAGGTGCGAGAGCTCAAAGTGAAAAAGATAGAGATAAAACATTTTGGGTGGCATGCTTTTCCTGTCAACGAAAATGATCGATTAGTTCCCAATACTTTCCATGCTAGATATATCATAGGCGATACCAAAACAAAAATTAAAGTTTATTCCTTTTTCCACAATACTTTCACATTCCACGGCTAACCGTATCCACAAGTGTCGTCCATACCAACACTTTCCAAGGAATTTATTATTTGACAACATAAAGTAAATTCATTTCTCATTTTGGGACTGGGCATCCCTAATACCTTTGCCATACTCTCATGTAATGACAAGTGAATAAACACTCATCTTGATAATAACACATCTAGCATGCAAAAATATCAGCCAGCCCCTACAGTTTCATGAGCGGTACGAGCACACAAAAAGGAAATTTATTTTGAAAATTAGAGATGGCACATACAAATTTTCTTAGAACGGCATGGAAACACCGCATATAAGTAGGTATGGTGGCCTCATATGACAAAACCGAGTTTAAGGATTTTGGATGCACAAGTAGTTTTTCTACTTAGTACAAATGAAGGCTAGCAAATATATTGAGAAGCAACCAACCAAGAAACGAAAATTCACATAAGCGAGCATTAAGCACAACTAACAATGAATAATGCACCACAAGTAGGATGTAATTTCATTGCATAACTATTGACTTTCATGCTTGCATAGGGAATCACAAACCATAACACCAATATTCTAACTAGAACATAATTACTCACTAACATGACTCACATATCACTATCATCATACCGCAAAACTATTACAAAAAATCAAGTTTATTTTGTCCAATGATCTTCATGAAAGTTTTTATTATATCCTTCTTGGATATCTAGCACTTTGGGACTAATTTCATATATTGCAATTTCTTTTGAAAAGCTCAAACAAATTTAATTGAAGACCATGAGCATAAAAAATTTCATCTCTCAAAATAATATAAGTGAAGCATGAGAGATTTCAACAAACTACTCCAAAAAGATATAAGTGAAGATCAAGTGAGTAGTTAAGTAAATGGGTAGCTATTTCAGGGCTCTCTCTTATTTAAAAAATTCAGATCTAAGTACTTTATTCAAACAAAAAACAAAACAAAACAAAATAAAATGTAATTCTAAGAATGGCACTCATCATGTGAAGAAGCAAAAAACTTAGGCTCAACCGAGGATAACCGATAATTGTTGATGAAGAAAAGTGGGATGCCTACCGGGGCATCCCCAAGCTTAGATGTTTGAGACTTCTTGGAATATTAACTTGGGGTGCCTTGGGCATCCCCAAGATTGAGCTCTTGTGTCTTCTTCATCCATCTCATAACATGGTTTCCCTAATTCTTAAAAACTTCATCCACACAAAACTCAACAAGAACTCATAAATCAATGCAACACCTTATCATTCTCTACTGTAGCAAATAAATAAAATTATAATTTAACATTGCATACTTAAGGCCTCTACATATTTAATACTCCTATCCTCAAATAGAATCATTAAACTAGCAAACATATGCAAACAATGCAATCATAATAGCAATATGTCTAAACAAAACAGTCTGCAAAGGATGAAGAAGGATCCATACTTATTCAACTTAAAGAATTCTGAGAGATTACCACGCTGTAGAAAATTTATCTTAGCTTATTGTGCAAAAAGTTTCAACATTTTATCACATTCTGACTTTTCTAGAGAATTTTTGCAACAACAATAAACTTTCTGTTTTGAAAAAGCAACTAATATACTTGCAAAATAAGCATGGCAAAGGCTATACTTGACATTTTTATTGAAGTAAAAGATTCAAAACATTATTATAGATATTAGAAAGCAAATCAACACAAAATAAAATGATGCTCCAAGCAAAACTCATATCATGTGACGACTGAAAATATAGCCCCAAGTAAGATTACCGATAATGTTGGAGACGAAAGAGGGATGCCTTCCGGAGCATCCCCAAGCTTAGTTGCTTGGATCTTCCTTGAATATTAACTTGGGGTACCTTGGGAATCCCCAATATTATGGTCTTGTCACTCCTTATTCTCCTCATATCGATATCTCACCCAAAACTTGAACACTTCAATCACACAAAACTTAACGGAACTTTGTGAGATAGGTTAGTATGATAAAGTAAATCATTCACTTGGTACTATCAAAGACAAGTTTCATAATTGTCCTCACACAATTCCTATTGTACCTTATCTTTTTCACAATTTATATTGAGCAATACAAGCCATAGAAACTAGGAAACAAGCAAGATATGCATTGAAAACGGAATCTTTCAAAAACAGAACAGTCTGTAATGATGGGAAAACAACCATACTTATGCTACTCCAAAAATTCTGAAAAATTAGGAAAACGTAGTTAATTTTTATATTTATCATCTGTAAAAAAATCGGATCAAAATCACGTTCCAGTGAATTTTGAAAATTCATGGACTGAGCGCAAAAGTTTTTGTCTTTGCACAGATTTAAGTCAACTATCATCCACACTATCCCAAAGGCTTTACTTGGCACTTTATTGAAACAAAAGAAATAAAAATTATTACTATAGTAGCATAATCATGTGAAAACACAAAAACAATAGGTAAAAGTGTTGGGTTGTCTCCCAACAAGCACTTTTCTTTAATGCCTTTTAGCTAGGCATGATGAGTTCAATGATGCTCGCATAAAAGATAAGGATTGAATCATAACAAGAGCATCATGATTCATAAGTTCCTATCTCATAATAATTTTCAGTATCATTGTGGATAGATTCATCAATATAACCATCACATAAATCATACTTTTCATGATCCAAAAGCATAGAAAATTTATTACTCTCCATATAAGCAATTTTATTCTCATTCACAATAGTGGGAGTATCATATGAAACTCGAATTCTAAAAATTGTTTCCACATTAAAAGAGTAATGTTCAGTAAAAGGATATTCAAAATTATTAAAATAATTATCACTACTTTTATAGCATAAGTATCATCACAATAATCATCATAAGTAGCAACTTTGTTCTCATCATAGATAGGAGGCATGCAATCATCATAGCAAATTTGATCATTCGAAGTAGGGAGGCTAAAAAGATCATCTTCATTAAGCATATCATCCCCAAGCTTGGGACAAACATTAATTGCAGCAAATAAATTTTCAAACATGTCATTCTCATCAAACATAGCATCCCCAAGCTTGTGGCTTGGCATATCATAAGCATAATCACTCTCATCATTAATAGTATGAATAGCACCAACGGTATAACAATTGCTATCATCATAATTTACCAAGTTGGTGCCAAAAAGATTACCAAGATTATAAGTAGTATCATTATCTTCCCAATCATAATCATCAAAACAAGCAATAGGCATAAAAAATCATCATCAATAGTGCTCTAGGACATTGTGCCATAAGACATAGAAGCAATATCATCATCAAGTGCATCATCTTCCACAATTATTTTTGATTCATTTTTATGAGGCACAACAATAATAGGAGCAACATTATTTGGGAGAGATGCCTTTTTACCTCTATTCTTTCTACTTTTCTTCTTCTTCACCACATCATGTGTGGGTTTAATTAATTTTTTCAAGCTTCTTATTGATGAGATTGGTTGAATAGGGAGCTCCCCCTCGTCACCTATTTCATCATGAGAGATAATAGGAGGGAAAGTGGATATCTTTACCCTTTCATTAGTATTCCTTTTATATTCTATTGGGTTTCCCATCTTTCTATAGTTGGCAATATAAGCATTCTCATTGTAATTTACTATGCAAAACATATACATATTTTTTAGATTAGTTTCAATATCGTCTGTGAAAATGAATACTTCAAACCAACTACTTTTATATGTCAATTCTTCACTCCCCAAAAATAAACAAAGTTCATTATAAAGTTCTAGGGTGATCAAGTTATTGCAATATTTGGACATGATTCGGTCATGAAAAAGCATGCATTGGAAATTAAGGTGACCAACTTTATTGCAAAGTTCATAAGTAATAGGACAAAGAGAAAATAATTTTATAGCTAATTCATCTATCACTTCGAGCAAAAAATTTATTCTATCATGTTTATGCTTCTTACAAAATCCATATTCCCTATAAGGCACGTCTTCACAAACTTTATGCACTCCACAAAAATTGACATGCTTATAAGAAACATTTTTATTATGACTAGTGCAATAATCATTAGTATTTAGGATATTCAAAGAAGTCATACTAACAACATTGCAATCATGCTCATCATTCATGCCAACCATTTCATTGAATTCTTCTTCTATCAATTGAGCACAATTTTCCTTTCCATCATTTTCAAGAAAGACATTATAAAGATGAACAACATGAGACCACCTCAAATCCATTTTATTAGAATTTTCTTTTTATAAACCAAACTAGTCATAAAACAATAAACTAAAAGATTCGATTGCAAGATCTAAAGATATACCTTCAAGCACTCACCTCCCCGGCAACGGCGCCAGAAAAGAGCTTGATGTCTACTACGCAACTTCATTCTTGTAGACTCATGTTGGGCCTCCAAGCGTAGAGTTTTGTAGGACAGCAGCAATTTTCCCTCAAGTGGATGACCCTAGGTTTATAAATCTGTGGGAGGTGTAGGATGAAGATGGTCTCTCTCAAACAACCCTGCAACCAAATAATAAAAAGTCTCTTGTGTCCCCAACACACCAAATACAATGGTAATTTGTATAGGTGCACTAGTTCGGCGAAGAGATGGTGATACTAGTGTAGTAATGATAGTAGATATTGATTTTTATAACAGTAACAATAAAAAAACAGCAAGGTAGCTAGTAACAAAAGTGAGCACATACGGTATTGCAATGCTTGAAAATGAGGCCTAGGGTCCGTACTTTCACTAGTGCAATCTCTCAACAATGTTAATATAATTGGACCACATAACCATACCTCAACGTGCAACAAAGAATCACTCCAAAGTTCTTATCTAGCAAAGAACATAAGAAGAAATTGTTTGTAGCTATTCTTTCTGATCGATCTATCAAGAGTTCGCACAAAAATAATACCAAAGCAAATTCAGATTTATAATACTCGATCCAACACAAAGAACCTCAAAGAGTGCCCCAAGATTTCTACAGGAGAAATAAAGTTGAGAAAGTGCATCAACCCCTATGCATAGATTACCCCAATGTCACCTTGGGATTCCGCAAGTTGAGTGCCAAAACATATATCAAGTGAATCAAAATAATACCCCATTGTCACCATGGGTATTCATATGCAAGACATATATCAAGTGCTCTCAAATCCATAAAAGTATTCAATCCAATAAAAGGAATTCTCAAAGGGAAAACTCAATTAATCACAACAAGATAGAGAGGGGAAAACACCATATGATCCAACTATATTAACAAAGCCCCCGATACATCAAGATCGTGCCATCAAGAACACAAGAGAGAGAGAGAGAATGAGATTAAACACATAGCTACTGCTACAAACCCTCAGCCCCAAGGGTGGGCTACTCCCTCCTCATCATGGAGACCATAGGGATGATGAAGATTGCCTCCGGTGATGATCTCCCCCTCCGGTAGGGTGCCAGAACGGGCTCCTGGTTGGTTTTTCCTGACTACAGAGGCTTGCGGCGGCGGAACTTCCGATCCAGAGTTACCCTGAGGGTTTTTGGAATATTTGGCAATTTATAGGGCAAAGAGGCGGTGCAGGAGGTCACCGAGGGGGCACAACCCCCTGGGCGCGCCCACCTCGGGCCTCCCCTTTGGTACTTTTTGGCCCATCCTGGGTCTTCTGGTCGAAAAAATTCTCCAAATTTTTTCGCTGTGTTTGGCTCCCTTTAATATTTATTTCTTGCGAAGTAAAATACAAGCAAAAGGCAACAACTAGCACTGGGCACTATGTCAATAGGTTAGTCCCAAAAAAGATATAAAGTTGCTATAAAATGAATGTAAAACATCCCAGAATGATAATATAGCACCATGGAACATGCAAAAATTATAGATACGTTGGAGATGTATCAAGGAGCAGATGCAGGGACAGATTGAGCTGCCAGTAGCTTACTATCGTGACTACGTGGTAATCACAAGTAAATTTTTCAGGTCCATCATTTCATAATCATTTGAACCAAATAACAACCAAATATTATTCATCTTGAAATATTCAACGAAGTAGGGCAGATGGCGGGGGAGTAGTCAACATTCAAATGTATTCAAGACTACGTGGCCACAAAGTTGCGATGCGGTAGAGACAACGGTGTTGTCACTGGAGTGCATCACTCTTCTTTGGTATAGCTTCGTCAAGGGAAGATGTCTCAGTACCATGGCATGGGCTTGGATTCGATGCCCAAGCAAACTCTTTCCCCGAACCCATATGCGTACACAGGATATGGCACATACACCCAATGTGAGGGATCTTATTCATATCTATCCACGCGAGGGATCTCCATGCCCGAGGAGACTCGTGTCCCAGAGATAAACTACTAGGACGAACAATGGCCACACACTAGAGGCGAGGGATCTCATCAGGTAGTCATGTTTACATTTTTAAAGCATTTACAATGATATCATATATTATCCTCTAACGGTTTATTTATAATGTTTCTCTTTGTAGGACATACCTGTTCGTACATGGGACGATGAGAACACCCAACGTGGCCTCAACACACGCATCCAAGGAGCATCACATGATCATGGCGACACGGTTACAACATTATTTATAAACTTCTTTGGAGGGGACGTTATTGGCCCATCTTTTTGTTGGGAAATGTTGCATGGAAAACAAAATATTTTCTATGCTCACGCAATGATATATCCATGGATATGCATAGCACCGTGGGGGAGAGTGTGTCTATGTACCCTCGTAAACCGTAAGCAGAAGCATTAACAACGCGGTTGATGTAGTCGAACTTCTTCGCGCTCCAACCGATCAAGTACCGAACACACAACACCTCTATATTCTGCACACGTTCAGCTCGGTGACGTCCTCTGCCTTCTTGATCCAGCAAGACGACGAGGTATTATATGATTTTTGGCAGCACGACAGTGTGGTGACAGTGATGGTGAAGTGATCTCCGCAGGGCTTCGCCTAAGCACTACAAAAATATGACCGGGGGTGTGAACGGTGGGGGGGCACACGGCTAACAATTGATATGGTCTGTGCTAGGCGCCCCCCTCCCACATATATATAGGTGGGAGTGGGAGGGGAGAGTCTAGGGCGCGCCCTAGGGCTGGCCGCCGGCCCCCTAGGGGCCCTGCCTTGCCTTGCGCCCCTGCCATGTTTTCCTAAGGGGGAAGGAAAGAGGGGGGAGAGAGGGAAGGAAGTGGGAATCCCAATCCACACTTTCCTTTCCCTCCCCCCTTTCCTTCTCATCCTTGGTTGGCCTGCTATGGGGGGTGCACCAGCACCTTGTGGCTGGTGTGTTCCCCACTTGGCCCAGAAGGCCCATATTTTTTGCCTAGGGTGCACGGAACCCCTTCTGGTGACCCGATAAGTACCAGGTACCCCCCGAAACACTTCCAGCGTCAGAATACCATCGTCCTATATATCAATCTTCACCTCTTGACAATTTTGAGACTCCTCATAATGTCTGTGATCTTATCCGAGACTCGGAACAACATTCAGTCACCAAATCACATAACTCATATAATACTATATCGTCATTGAACGTTAAGCGTGCGGATCCTACGATTTCGAGAACTATGTAGACATGACCGAGACACTTCACCAATCAATAACCAATAGTAGAACCTAGAAGCCCATATTGGCTCCTACATATTCTACGAAGATCTATATCGGTCGAACCGTTATGACAACATACGTAATTCCCTTTGTCCATCGGTATGTTACTTGCTCGAGATTCGATCATCGGTATCTTCATACCAAGTTCAATATCATTACCGGAAAGTCTCTTTACTCGTTCCGTAATACGTCACCTTGTGACTAACTCCTTAGTCATTTGCTTGCAAGCTTATGATGTGTATTACCGAGAGGGCCCAGAGATACCTCTATGATACTTGGAGTGAAAAATCCTAATCTCGATTTATGCCAACTCAACAAACATGTTCAGAGATACCTGTGGAGCATCTTTATGATCACCCAGTTATGTTGTGATGTTTGATAGCACACAAGGTATTCCTCCGGTATCCGGGAGTTGCATAATCTCATAGCTGAAGGAATATGTATTTGACATCACTACAAAAAATACACTTCCGTGATGATACGTGTTTGTCACAGTAGATTGCTTTTTTTGTCATGCATGTACATCCATGACAAATTTATGACAGAATCAAGATAGTCATACTTGTGCTATTGTAGAAGTGTTCCATGACATTACCAAAATTATCATCACGGAAGTGTCCACTTCCATGACGATAAATCACGCGTCACAGAAGTGCTTTCGTCAAGGGTGACCGACACGTGGTATCCACCATAACGGAACGCCGTTAAGCTAAGGGTTGGGTTTTGGATCTGATAACCCGTTAACAGCCCCGACCAATGGGGATTTTCCACGTGCAAAATCATCATTGGCTGGAGGAAACACGTGTTGGCTCATTGTTGGGACGGATGTCAACCACTCATTGGACGAAAGGCGCCTATGATACGTCGACACGTGGCACGACCCAACAGAGGCCCATTCCTGTGAAATGGCTGGCCCGTTTGACTTGGTCAAAAGGTGGCGGGTCGGCCCATGGAAAGCATGTTAACGGCATGTTCGCATATAGCCCATTTACAGCCCGCTAACCCAAGGCCCGTTACGCCCTATTCGAATTAGGCGCAGTAGCGTCATCTGGGCCATCCAATATGATTCCAGCCCGTTTTCACTTCTGGCCCATGTATGGCCCATGACGTCTTTCGGCCCATATGAGGCCCTATGTAACTCTTGGCCTATTAACGGCCCGTGGTGAAACTGGCCCGTAATGAACAGTGTATCACTTTACACCCATTAAGGGCCCGTGGTGAAACTGGCCCGTAATGAACAGTGTATCACTTTATACCCATTAACGGCCCGTTATTCCGTTGGGCCATTTCCAGCCCATGTTATCTTTCGGCCTTCTCAGAGCCCATTTATTCTTGGGCTCATTTCCAGCATTCGTTTACTTACGGCCCGTTACTGTCATTTTCTGCTTGTGGGCCAAATTCAGCCCGTGGTTACAGTCGGCCCGTTTGTGGTCCGTTAATACGTTGGGCCGTTTTCATAGCGTCATCAAATACGGCCTATTAACGATGGCCCGTTACGGTCGGCCCATGAACGGACGATTCCAACTCTAGCCCGTTTACGGCCATAATGCGGCCTGTTATTGGCCCATGTTTGGCCAATCGATCATACGGCCCGTATAAGGCCCATTGATGATACGGCCCGTAGAAGGCCCATTGTTTCTACGGCCCGTAGAAGGCCTACTGTTTCTACGGCCCGTAGAAGGCCCACTGTTTCTACGGCCCGTAGGAGGCCCAGTGTCACTACAGTAAATATTAGCCCATGGTTATTGTGGCCTAGTTTTAAAAAATAGGTTATTGCAGCCACTAGTTAACCGCGGAAAAAGAACTGCAATGACTACAAGCAAACAAATAAACAAGACAACAAGGAAATAAATAAGCAAGCAACTAACGCTAGGCTATCACGGCTATTACACATATTACATCCACTGGGCATCAAAGTTCGCCACCAGTGCAAATATAGGGAACAAAGCAGCATATCATATACACTGGCCGTCAAAATTGGCCACCAGTGCAAATAAACGCGGCAGCAAAACAAGAGCATAACTGAAACAACTTCAGAAGAGCTCAAGAAACGTTATCCTGGGTATCCACCATGCTGGCAATAAGCTTAGCAAGCTGATTAGCTTTGTCCTGTTTGGCGCTAAAATCCTCCAACGCTTGCTGTTGCACCAGAAAGTATGCATCTGAATGCTCCAGGGACTTCCGCAGTCCTTCCGCTTCTTGTCGCAGCACAGCTGATCGATGTCTTTCAGCTTGTAGTTGAGACTCAAGAAACCGAACTGATTCAGACAGTGAGTTTGAATAGCTTGTGCAAGCGGTAGTGGCCAGTAACTCCAACACTAAACCAAGACAGGATGTGTCACTATCCTGAACCTTATCTGCATTACTTCCTTTACCGTTGCTTAATAAGGCACTCTTCCCCAATATTCTGTCAGCATTCTAAAAGAAGAAACAAGCAGACACATAACAAGTTTAGCATGTACTAGTATATGAAACTCATTTCGGTGAACCAGTTCATTAGTAAGGTGGACAGGATTAAACTACCAAGTCTTCTATTGCCAAGTACTAGTACATAATAAAAGCATCAAACAAACATATATCTATGTCCTATGGTAGCAATGGAATCTTAAATTAGAACAGTTGTTCTTCAGGTTTAGGCACTTGTTCTACATGAACAGAGTACAGTAAGACGCAAGAATATAATACTTAAAAATAGAAAATGAGCTCATAGACCTTACCACATTCTTGGTTCGGGACCAGTACAGAACAAGGCGTTCCCAGTCATCGTCCAGTAAATGTGTCTCAGGAGAACGTAAGGGAATTTGATGAGTTTCTTTGCCGGTGAAGTACGTTTTCTTCAGGTAATTCCGATACTGCCACCAAGCATTCTTGAAGATAGCAGAGGTATTAGCACAGGTTACCTCATCCTGAGTTTCCAAATCGGTCCTTCTCTATAGAGAAAAATGGGAAAATTTGCTATTATAACCATCATGGAGGTAGGATGTATGGGACGAAGCAAAGTAATTGCCATGAATAACATTACTTACACATAACTCCTGGACAAACACCTGCAACTGGCATTTTCCTTCATCTTCAGTATAATATTTCCAAGATGGGAAGATACGCACATACGATTTAACAACATCAAATGCGATAGATGCTAAACTACGACTAGCTGGTTGTGCTTCCTCCACAGGAATAGGCGTACTAACTGGTGGAGTTGGGGTTCGCCGTGATAGTACTGGCCCTATGGGCACTGGAGCTGCCTTACTAACTGCTCTTGTTTGGGAGCTCTGTGGTGGAGATGGTGCTGTGTCAACAGGAACTGGGTTACTATCGGCTGGGGTTGGGGTTAGATTGGGTGAAGCTGGTTCTCTGTCCATCGTAGTAGGGGTACAATCTGCGAGAGTTTGGGTTATGTGTGGTAGGGCTGGTTCTTGTGCATGTACAACCGGGGTGCTATCTCCACCAAGAGGTAGCACTGTTTTATTTGAAGACCGTGTTTTTAGTCCGCTAGATACTGGCATCACCCGCTCCAATTCAAATGGCTGATAAACAGGAAACATAGTTGAATGTACAGACATTGTATGAGAGACAGATGCAATAGATAGTGTGGAAAAAAGAGGGCATGAAATAGTTGACATGTATATTGTTTAACTAAAACGGATAGCATGACATAATTTCACATATATGATGTCTATCTAAACTGGATAGCATAGCATAACATAATTCAAAGATATGATGAATAACTAAACAGGATCGCATGACATAATTCACCTACATGTTATCTAAGTAATCAGGATCGCATCATTTAATTCACATATGTGATTTATATGCTAAACAGAGGGCATTCGATATGATGTCTGAACTAAGAACATGGTGTTGAATATTGTGTATATGATGTCTAAACTATGCAATGCAAGACACCGTATGCATGATATGAGCAGTATAACCGTGCCAAGTTAGAGCATACACCTCAGTGGGGGAATAGGACTGGTCATCTGTCTCTGAATCCATCTCTGAGGAGCTATCGGGACCCAACAAGAGATCTGCTTCGACAGGTAGCACTGTCTGCTCTGAAGGCCTTGTTTTCACTCCAGATTTTTCCATCTCCCACCCAAATGGCTGATTCACAGGAAGAGTAGTTTAATGTACAAACATTGTCGACAAATGGAAATGTAATGAAGAAAAGGATGGGCAAGATATCATTCAAATATATGATGCCTGGTTAAACAGGATGGCATTGCACATTTCACATATATTATGGCTGGCTAAAAGACATGAGACTGCATAATTCCCATATATGATATAGAAACTAAACAGGTGGCATTACAGAACATGTCTAAACTAAGCAGATGACATATATGATGTTAAAAGTAGGCACTGCAAGGCAACATATGCATGATATGACTAACATCATCATGCCAAGGTAGAGCAAACACCTTGGGGGGTAAATAGGAGTGGTCAGCGGCGTCCGAATCCGCCTCAGAACAGATATCTTCCTCTGGATTACAATCTGGAGAGGGGTGGGGAGGGTTTGCCATTGAACCCACCATGGAGCGATGTCTGCATGACATTGTATTGCCGCGCAAAACTCTTCTCTTTTTCTCTACATGTTCAGCATGACTGTGTACAATATCTGACATGCATACGAAAAAAATATGGTGAGATTATGTAAGGAGAGCATGCAGAAATTTAGAGTGATGGTAACAACCAGTGGATCGATGTTTTTCCGTTGAACCAAAATAGCCCTAATGGATCGACGTGAATGTATAGTAATAAGTGATGCAACAAGTGTACAACCTCTTTGCCGTAGCCGTGTCGACCTCAGCATCATTGGGTTGGTCGCTGAAGCAGTTGAGGCAGAGGTGGCTGTCGGAGGTGTGGAGGAAGATCTGAGGAATCTGTAGACGGCGTCCAGGGCACTGCTCTGTTGTGACGGATCGTTCTGTCGTTGGAGCAGCTCCGGTGAGCCGTAAGACGTCAAGGCTGAAGCAGCACAAGACAGACATCGTCAATCTCAAGTGGGATTCTAATAGCATCTCCAATAGATGATGTACTATGGATGTAAAATTAACATCACCAAAAACCACCTGACTACAACAAATGAGGTAAAAACTGTTGACTCTGAACTTAACTGTCAAAACTGAAATTTACTGTGGAATCTGAATGCTACTGTCGAAACTGAATGCAATGGTAGTAGAGAGGCACTTGACATGTAGTTTAGGGAGGGCATGTAGTTCATCTTCAACCTGCACCCCCCTAAGCCGCTAGCCACCACCGGCCGAACCGCCGGCCCCAGCGCCACCTCGCCACCCCGACATAACTCGCCACCGCCGCCCCGGCCAGCCCTCTAGGCCCCCCGCCTCCACCCTGAACCCTAAGATAAATAGTGGGGTACCTCTCCGGCGAGCCCCCGTCCCCGCTGCGGGTGGTTCTTCCTTAACTCCGGCGAGCCCCCCAATCCCTGAAAACCGACTGACCCAAAAGTTGATTCAGTCGACTGAAGTGTGGCTTAATCGGAGCAGAGCTGCAGCACGAGCGAGGGGGAGAGCAGAAGTAGCAGCTGGGCGAGCGAGCCATCGAGTGAGAGCCGGAGCAGCAGCAGCAGGTACAGATGGTATGGACGCCGCCGCCGAAGGGGCCTCGCACTGGGGGAGAGCCACCATGGAGATGTCGCCCGCGGCGCCGGCTTCAAGGTAGCCGCTCCATGGGGTGCGGGATGGAGCACCGTCAGCGCTGGGAGGTCGAGTTAAGGAGAAGGTGCGATGCAATGAGTGTACAACCTCTTTGGTGGTGCCGAGTAGGCCTCGGCTTCGTCCGAGGAGTCGGTGAGGATGCTGCGGTTCCGGTGGAGCGGGTTAAGGCGGCGCTGTGGGGATGGAGCAGTCGCGATAGACGAGGCGATCATCGGAGCAGCTCCCTGGAGGTGGAGGACGGGGCAGCTGAACCGGCAGGACGGCGAGATGGACGACGGATCCTCATCCGGGGAGGTGGACAAGGGACGTCGAGCTGTTGCGCTAGACGACGTCGTCGGGGAAGAGGCTCCGGCTGGGCAGCGGTGACGTGGTGGACGGAGGAGGGTGGGGTTTCGCAGCTGGAGCGAAGAGGTTATGGCGGACTGGGATTTCGAATGGCGAAAAGGGGGCGATGGGAGGGGGTGAAGCATGACTTAGGAACGCGCTGGTCCAAAATGTAGGGTGTGTTACAAAAGTACCCCCCACCGATTTGAACTAGCGGCCCTTTCGGCTCAGGGTTAGAAGGGGGATTTCGCGTGTCAGGATTTGGCAGCTGGAGGGAGTTTTCGCGCGCGTTGTAATTTCGGGATAGCAAGGCGCGGGTTGTGAAGGCGCCAGTTTTGGGAGCACGATATCTGAATTTTCAGGATATAACAAGACGCGGGTTGAATTTTAGGGACAAGCCTAACGTGTAGTAATATTGTACTTGTACGTACCAAATCAATTCGCACTTCCCTCAACCAAAAAGAAAACGAAAAAAATAAAACTATTCACACCACACAAAGAGAGAGTCTTGCCCCGTTTTACTATACAAATGCTATTCAAAGCTACTCCCTCCTTCCATCTATATAGGGCCTAATGCGTTTTTCGATGCTAACTTTGACCAAATATTAGAGCAATGATATATGACATGCAACTTACACAAAGCACACCGTTAAATTCGTCTGTGAAAGGTTCTTTCAATGATATAATTTTCACATTGTGCATGTCATGTACTATTAATCTTGTCAATAGTCAAAGGCGGTCTTAAAAATCTCATTACGCCCTATATAGATGGAAGGAGGGAGTATGAATCCATGTTATGTCCGATTAAATTTTTTCGCTTGCTGTATAATGCATGTAACCTACTCATACCAACATTTTAGTGCATTCCAAATGTCTATACTACCGCTGCAATTCGAACTAAATTTGAATTCGTTTCTCTATTTCAATAAGAATCTACAATCATGATTGTTGCCAACTTCAACCATCATAGTTTCCTTGCTATCCGCCAGATATAAATCAGACGGCCTATAATGCAGGATGGCAGGCACACCATCATCAACAACTCCGTTTTTTTATAAGAGTAGAGATAAAACATATTAAATGTAGTATACCATGTTCATAACCACACCATGTGTATCACCGTTATATATATTCACACATCCGTCGGTTTGAAACACTATGATAAATTCTTCAAATATCCGAATTCGCTTTTTATAATGAAGTATATATGATCTCTATTCGTCTTTTACACCCACACAACCCTCTTATCTTTGTAGCTAGCGCTAACTTTCTCTTGTGCATGCACACGCCCGCATCCCTCTCACCCTCCCTCAGCATTCTCTAGCTCCATCGCGCAAATTCGTCTTTTCACTTTAGGTCGTTCACCCACGGTGTGTGTAGGCCCCCCAGCTCCTTCTTTACGGCACACATCGATCGATATGCCTCTCTAGCCAGGTGTGCCTAGCACAAACACAAGCTTCCCCTCTTCTCTTGTCACCGTCCATGCCTCACTCCCACCACTCTTTTCATCGTTCTCGTACTCGCACACTCCTCCCCCTCGATATAGTATGCCTCTCGTACCACCTCCTACATGCATCCCTCTCTCTCTATCCTTCTCCTCGTGCCTCATTTGCTTCTAACACACACATGCATGTATACCGATCGATCTCCCAACATATACCTAGATCGACTTTAACTACCCCCCATCGATCGACGTACCTCACAAGTTATGTCTCTCCTTTATCTTACAAAGGGCGATTGATCTTCCTATGTAGTTACGTCTGCTTACCACAGCCACATCGTCCCCCCTCATCATTCGTGCATGCCTCCTGACCCGTCTCTCACACGCACGTGCACAGACAACAAGCAGCCATCTCCTCTCTTATTGATATTGCGGGCGTGCCCTCCGTTTGTCTAGCAAGCCTATCCCACCATTTGTTAGAAGCAACTCCACTACCACCCCCTCCAACACTCTAGCTCTGTCTCTCTCCCAACCTTATTCATCTCCTGCACATATGCATGGATGCCGATCGATCTCCCTTAATACATGAGGCAGATCGATCTCCTTAATACATGAGGTAGGCCTCTCTCCTCCTCCACACATATACCAGCCATTGTACCTCTATAGTTAATTGGGCCTCCCTCTTCCCCCACCACACACCGATAGTCGAGCGCTGCAGGTAGGTATCCATGCCACAGAGACAAACTGCACATGTCCCATCTCACGTTCCAGTAGGCCAGCCACTCTATATCTTTGACGTGGGCACACACAAATTCGATGGCACTCTTTATCGATCGCGCGCGCACACACACACACATCATCCCTCTCTTCGATTCTATGGACACCTCAAGCCGATGATACCTCCACTCTCTTCTCGTGGATCGCCCCCTCTATATATATGTTATATCCAGGACTCTATTTCACACACATTGCATATGTTAAATTTTTTGATTGACCCCCCCCCCACAAAAAAAACTCTCAAGAACCCACACACTATATCTCTCTAGGTTTGTATCTCTCTCACACAACCCCACGTAGGTGGTGTACGTATACAAGAAGAGAATAGGTGCACCGTGCACGTACTCACGCTTCGTGCCCAGCCACACCCGCGCGGGTACACGGTGGAGCTCATTTCTCCGCAGAAGCTGAATTTGTTTTTGAAACATCAAGTGGCCAGAGACTCGAAAACTTATTTGCCCATTAGTGACTTGTCAGGGCGGTGGATTTTAGTTTGTACGATAATGCTGCATCCACCTAAAGTAACGAAAGTTCTTACGTAAACTTCCTAGTAATTCCCTCTTCGTAGGTGCAGCATTACTCCTAACATTTGTAATATCAGTTTGAAACTTGTAATATTGCCGTGTCCTATTCCTCACTCTGTGCATTTAAAAACCGAACCGAAAAACCATACCAAAAATAAACCGAACCGAACCAATTTTATGGTTTTTATGGTTTCTGGTTTCGGTATGGTATGAACTTTTCATACCGATTTGAACTTGGTTTTTATGGTATATACCGGAAAACCGAACGGTTAACCGAATAAACCGAAGTAAAAAATAAATTTATATTTCTTGAGATGAACAACCATACAAGTTGTCATTTTTCTTGTACATGAGTCAAATGCACTACTAAGCACGTAATTTTTTCTTGTAACATAGTCATTTTTCTATTTTTAAAATGCTAAGCACGTCCATAACCATCAACAGATGAATCAATGCATGCATATATACTTATATATATAGTCATATACTATTTGTGTAGAATAGTATGTGTTTTGAGTCATAAATTTGCTAATTATTATTACGTCATTTCCAAATTCGCGTCAACTTTGGTTTTTATGGTATATACCGAAACCATACCGAAATAATTTGGTATATACCGAAACCGAACCGTATTTTAATTTCATACCATATTTACCGAAGTATTAATACCGTACAAACTGAAAAACCATATAAATCGAACCATGTAAACCGAATAAACCGAACGCACAGGGTGACCTATTCCTGCGTTTTCAAAATCCTGCGAATCAAACAGGTCCTGAGTTGGTGATGATGTTGTGCCTCCCATCTTTCACCAATAGCCGTCGGATCTAGATCTGACGCATACAAACCAAGCTTCTCCATTTTTGCAAAAAGATGCCCGCACTTGTTCCCTATTTACAAACAACTCCTTGTCTCTCACAATCAGCCTCATCTCCTCCCCACCACATCTAGGAGTAGAAGGCCGTGGAAAAATCTGGCGCGATGGCCGCTGCCGGAGCCGTCCACCCCCAATCTTGGTGTTCCGTGCAATGCACGGGCATCTACGCACGGGAAATTATGTCGAACAGGGCTAGTTGTAAGCAGGCTAGCTCTACAGCCATGATGATAGTGACTGCAGACGGTGAGGCTGACTATGGTATGCCGAACACGGCGCCTATACTCAGGTGTCATCTCCGGCGCAGGGTCTTGTCACTTCACTGTGAGGAGCAGCACGTAATAATTTGACCAACGGATAGTACAGTGCTAGTACTCCTACTACTACATTGGTAGTACTACTACTAGTACTAGTAGCACCACCGTCTGGATTTAGGAGTACTACCACGTCCATCTGGATTTTAGTATTTGACTAGCAATATCTAGTAATGCATGTCACCAAAAATGTACTACTCCCTCTGTAAATAAATACATGGTGTTTTATTCCTATCGGCGAGAGAACTTAATGTTTTTTTGCTACTCCTAACTAGAGTACTAATAGGATTACATGCAATGAACTAAACACTGCATGTCATGTTTGGTAGTCTCAAGTCATTGAAAGCATGCACGGCCCACATCTCTTATTGGTTGATATGTCACGAAATAAGAAACAAGGAGGGAGTTAATGCACCGTGCCTAAGTATTTTGGGATTATTTGGTTTTCGTAAGGTGACTTACACAACATTTTTGTTTACATGCATTAACATTTAATAGTTAAATCAAAGGTCAAAACTTGGCGCAAAATGCAAAGGGGACCAATAAACCAGTAAACATCAAACTTCTCTCGTTTGGCCCCAACTAAAGGTCCGGTGAGATGACTATACTGCACCGGCACGGAGGGGGACGCAGCTTCATTGACTTACAGCAACTGCCTTTGGGTGAATGACACGTGGCCCCAGGGGGTGGCTGGCCCACCTATCATACAGCCAAAGGCAAGTGCAGTAGAGGGCCGAGGAGTAGTACAAAATCCTACGCACCTACGCACGCTAACCAAGGGCTGAGTGATCACTCGAATCGCAAGATCAGTTGACTAGAAGCTACGCTAGACCCATGGGGGCGATGAGCACGAGCATCAGCCGACCGTGCCAGATGGTCCACGACGCCGGCCTGTGGCCCGGCGCCGAGGAACGTCTCCAAGTAGTATTGCTTGAGGCCGCCAGGGAGAGGGGCCGCTTGGACGACAACTTCGTCTCCTTGTTCGACGAGGTCCTCGTCGGTTTCCTCGACAAGTTCATCGTCGTCAAGAAGCTTGCGGACGACTTTGACGTAAGCCTCCAGCCGACGCGCCCAGGCTCTGCGATGACCGCCACCCTCAATGGCCACTATGGTAACAACCTCTTCGACGCACTGGTGGCCCTGCGACTGCCCGCCGTCGCGCCGGAGAATGTCCACCTCGAGGTCGCGCTCGCCGCGCAGCGCCTGGCGCAGCAAGACATCATCGACATAATCACCCACGTTCTACGCGCAAATCGTCCACAAGGACTACTACATGCAAGAGTAGGACGATAGGACGCTGGCCTTCTTGGAGCGCAGGGCAACCTTGGACGGCACTGTTCAGAAGCACGTTGAGCTCGCCGCCAACGCCGCTGCTCCTCACACGTCGGTTGGTGACCCGGCGCACTAGGGCGTGAGGATGTCGTTGAACGTTGATGGATCCGTATGTATTTTTATCTTTCCGTCAAATCCATGTAGTAGTATATGATACTACAGTAATTATCTTGTCGGATGGCTGAGAAAATAGGAGGGAGAAGAGATGGTTGTAGCACGGACTCCAAGAAAATTGGTGTCGGATGGGACTCGTGTGGGTGGCGTGTGCCGTACTGCTAGACGTGAATGCTACTGAGTTATGGCCCATGCCACCCCACTATATTGAGGTACGTAGAACAAATTTCCTGCAGTCCGTGCTCAGCCCTCCTCTATCTCTCTTCTCAGCCAGCCAGCGGACGCGCGGAGCCCATCGTCTGTTTGCTCACATGTGGCCCCACATGTCAGTGAAAATGCAAGAGGACCCACTGAACCTGCACATCTTTCACCTTGATGTGCTGGTGATGAAAAACAAATCCAATAAAGATCTTCGATGGCCGCTTTTGGAGTTACTCAAGAGTAGTAAGATTCTATTTACAGTTTAACCCAAGATGCACATCTCGTGGCTTCAACTACCACTCTATTTTCTTTCATGACACGACCTGGATGTTGGATGTCCCACGTGTCGGCAAAAGGAGGAAGAACCTGACCAAATCTTCGGTTCTGCTATCGGATGAGATTAGTGCACTTGTTGATACTCCTACTAGAATAGAGGCTAGACATGAGACTAGATGCGAGGAAGCAACGTCTACTTCTTTACACTCGAAGAAGAAAGAAGCACACAAGATCGAGCCTCCGCAGATCAACAATGAATGCATCGAGAAGGCACTAATCCAACTTACAGGAGTAGTAAAATGTATTCTTGTGGTTCTTGTTTTCTTTGGTCTTGCTTTTCTAGTCAAAATTATCGTTGGAGTTCGTGCAAAACGGAGGTCCGTTTGGGGTCGTGCGTTGGAGTTGGCCTTACAAGTGGGACCGCGGTTAAGGAAACCGACTATCGGCAAACCCCCACCTCGCCCGCCGTGCGATGGCCGAAGTTAGGCTGGTCATAGTGGGAGTAACTTAGCAAGTAACATAGCGCATTTCAAGGCAAGTTTGCTTATGTGGCATATAGTTAATGAGGAGAGAAATGTTTGGAGTAACATAATATGTTACTATAACATAACGCAAACCAAAGTAAAATGAGTCTATAATGTAATAAATGCAATCATCTATGATACTACTTGTATGTTACTTTGCACTATGAAGGTAGTAACAAAGACTAGTGTCATATGCATGACACTAGTCTAAGTTACTCCCCACTATAACCAACCTTAGAGAAATGACGAGGTTGAAGAGATTGGTCTAGCATGGACTCCAAGAAATAATATGGTGTCAGATGGATGTCATGGTGGTGGCGTGTGCCGTACTCCTGGACGTGAATGCTTGTTCTGGCCCATGCCACCCTACTACTCCTACTACTTACTCCTACTAGTATATAGTATACTAGTATCGAGGATTCGAGGTGCTGGTTATGTACAACGAACACATTAACATATGGCTGCAGTAAAAACACCCGCCCGACGCGCAAAGCATGTGAAGCTAGTACAAATTTAGAGAAGCGACTCGAAAGCCATTCATAAATTTAGTAAGTTTATCACAGGCATATCATTTTATTACATACAATAGGTCATCAACCCACATCGACAATGAGGAGACATTATAAATACTGAAGTTTTCACCACACAACAAATAACAAGCCATGAAATGAACTTCAACTCAACCATTCCGCGACGTTGGAAATGCTTGCATTGAACCACAACTGATTCTCTGGGATGGGCCATCTGTTGTCGATCTGGAGACCAACGCAGGACCGATCACCCAGGCTGGAGCGGCCTACTATATCAGTACGAGGGTAGGGAACCACCCAAATGTTCGAGGTATAGACACAGTTGCTTCTCATAAATGTGTTAGCAGCAGTTGGATCGCCTTTCACCATCATCTGATAGTTTTGTCCAAGGGAGAGCGAGTTTTCTCCAAGACTATCAATTATGTGCCAGGGAGAAGGAGTTGGCGCTAGCACACTAGTATCCATCCCGAATACCATGCAACGGGTGTTAGAATAGGTCTAGAGAGTGTGACCATGGGAGACACCTACTTCCTTACCAGTAACATCATCAGTGGGTTGTATACACACAAGAAGAGGTGATCCATCGGAATTAGTTACCAGGCACCACAGAGAATATCGGCGCTGCTCGTCCTCATGCTCATGATCATCACCATCGTCATCTCCCCCTTGGTTATAAATTTTTTCAAGTATAGGTGGTGGGATGTTCACAGGACCTTGGAAACACAAGAAGAAGGTTAATTAGTAAAGGGAAACTTGCTAACCTGCATGCATGTGGATGAAACAATTACAATTACGGTGGAAGACAAACGTACCGAAACTACTAGGATGCCATGCAAAAATAGTGCCACGAGTGGTGGCGGCAAACACAAGGCCCTCGTATTGAATTGCATAACAGTACTCATTCGTGTACAGAAACTGATTTTTGAGCAATATCCATCGAGTCGAACCACGAAGGACGGCAACAAGCTTGTCGAAGATAGCAACAACTTGATAGTTGTTGTAATTCCAAGAGCGGTTGGGAACTCGACAAATTGCTATCTTCCGTAGAAGACAGTCACCATGATCGTATTTGAACGTGCATACATTACCGGTGTGCTCAACCTCTGGGCAGTGTGCTGAGATTTTTGGAAGTGGAACCCGGTGACGAGTGTACACATTCACAAGTTCCCACTCGTAGTTGGACCCAATGTAAACAACCCAATCTCCATTTGCGCCCGCCCAAGCCTTGCCCTCGAGCGATGGCATCTTAACATCATATGTATCATTATCAAGCGGCATCAACTGGCACAGGGCGAGGCCTCTGTCGTGCCGGCGCCAGTCATGAGGGTCACGGCAAAGAAGATAGGGGAGATCAAACCGCTCCTTGACTCTTGGGTTCTTTGTAATGATGTTATTAGTTGAGTCGAGAATGGGCTTGAACAAACCTGCCATGCTAGCCGAGGTGATGACGTCGCACCGATCAATGAGTTCCTCCACCACGTCATCTTTCAGATCGGGGCAAGAATAACGGGGTCATTTCCGGCCTGTTCCCTCAATGGAGAAGACAATCGAACAATGGCAGAAGAAAGGGTGAAGGGCTGAAAGAAAATGGAGGAGGGAGAGGAAGAGCGTGCGACAATAGTTCCAAATTGAGAGGGAAAGGCTAAGAGTCGGTGGACGGTTGCGAGTTTGCCACGGTTCACGAAGAGGCTGTAAAACCCTGGATGTAATTTACCTTATCTGTACTCCAACTCTTGCCGTTTCCGGCCTAAGTTATTTTATTTTCCTCAGGTTCGGGTTTTTGCCTCCGTGTGTTGTTGCCTTTGTCATGCATCTCATATCATGTCATCATGTGCATTGCATTTGCATACGTGTTCGTCTCATGCATCCGAGCATTTTCCCCGTTGTCCGTTTTGCATTCCGGCGCTCCTATCTCCTCCGGTGGTCCTTTCTACCTCTTTTCGTGTCTGGGGTTAAACATTTCCGTATTGGACTGAGACTTGCCATGCGGCCTTGGTTTACTACCGGTAGACCGCCTGTCAAGTTTCGTGCCATTTGGACTTCGTTTGATACTCCAATGGTTAACCGAGGGGCCGAGAAGGCCTCGTTTGTATTGCAGCCCAACACCCTTCCAATTTGGCACAAAACCCACCTAAACCCTCTCAATCGCCTCGGTCATTCGATCATGATCGCGTGGACGAAAACCGCACTCCATTTGGAGCTTCCTAGCTCCTCCTACCTATAAAAAGGCATCCCCTCTCGAAATCCCAGATCCCCTTCTTCCAAAAAACCCTAGATATTCTCTCTCCGCGCGCGGACACGTCCGCCCGCACCGGACACAATCGCCGCCTCCAACCGGGGTGTGCCACATGGCAGCGTGCGCCCCACATTGCCGCCTCGCCCACACTGGCCTGCCTGGCCCGCGCGCGGCCCTCCCGCCGCCGAACAGGGCCGAAGCCGCAGCGTCCCGCGCCCGTTCTCTCCTTCGTCGCCAACGCCGAACCCCGCCGCGGTCTCCTCCACGCCGCCGCCTCGCCGAGCACCTCCGCCCTCGCTGGCCGCCGCAGCAAGCTCGCCGGACATCGCCTCCTCGCCGCCCCGACGCCGCCAAGTCCACCCCGTCGCCGTCCCGCTCCTCCTCCGCCCGGATCCGGCGACCGTGCTTTCCTCCGGCGAGATCCCGCCAAGTCCGCCCACCACGGCGCCATTGCCGGTGACCTCGACTCCGTCTGAACAGTGCGCGTGAACAGTGACCCGACGATCCAGATCTGGGAAACCCTAGGGTTGACTTTCCCCTCTCCCCTTATTGTTTTTGCAAATTTCATTATGTCGTAACTCTGCATCCGTAGCTCCGATTCACGCGTGTAGCATATCAAAATGTTCGCCTCGACGAGTACATCATTTCATCTCTTTGCATAATTTTCATTTGAGCTCATCTTAATGCCCGAAATGCTGTTGGAAGAGGGCTATGTGATAAATTTGCCAGATCTGTTTCATCAAATAGATATTTGTCATTTTTGCCATGATTAATGTGTGCATGATATGCTCCTGAGCTCTACATGAGTTTTGTTATATGCCATGCCATCTTTACAGAGGTGCTTACCATGTATTTTTGTGATATGTGTGGTGACTAGCACAAGCTTGCAAAGTAGCATAATCGGTTATGCTGATTTCAGGGACTTAGAATTTCACCAAGTCCTTGTCCTGATTTTGTCGGTATGCCATATGTTCATGTTGTTTCCTAGTGATCCGTGCCTCTTTTGAGGATGACCAGTAAGGATGTTTTGTTAACATTGTGGCGCTCTATCCATCCATGTCTTTTTTGCATTTATGGAGCACCCTAGCTTGAGTCAATCGAACTCTACTTTTTCTATATCGTGTATCCTGGCAGATTGTTGACTTGTTAGCGATTTTGCCGAGGATGTTGCTATTGATCCGTGCATGCTATGTTGTTGTTCTTGCCATGTCTGGCTCCTATGCCATGTCTTCTTGATGGGTGTATGATCAGTTTGTCACTCCATGCTCTGTAGTGAGTGCACCGAGCTCGTAAACATGCCTACTCGTTAACTGATTTGCATGCTCCAGTTTTTCACTAAGTCTGAAATCTGTTTATGTTTTTGCCATGTTCACATGCTTGCAATTGTATGTTCTGATCCCTTTTGGCTCAAGGTCACTAAGGGACTTTTGTTAAGTGCCTTAAGTAGTTTGATTCCATGCCTTGATTTGCCATGTTAAGTTCCTATAGCATGTAGTTTTCATGCTCTAAAGTGTGCTTCCTGATGATAAATTCCAGACTTGTGTTAATTTCACAAAGTCTGAAACATGTTATCAATTGCACTTTTGCCATGTTTGTTTGAACCTGTTAATGGATGAATTAGCCATAGCTCAGTGTTCATCTTTTGTCAAGCATCATGAGTGGATCTCTGCCATGTATTTTGTTGTCATGTTTGAGTGTTGTAGCATATTTATCTTGATGCATTTAGATGGCTACTTGCTGATTATCGCAGACCGGTGCCATATTTGTTTTGCTTGCCATTTCCAAACCGTGCATCCGATTACGGTGATCTTTATAACGATTTCAACCAAAATCACCTCAACTTTCTAGTGGCACTCTTGGATTTCCAAGTTGAGGCCAGGTTCATTCATTCCTTGTCAAATCTTGCATAGGCATCACATACCGCATCCCGCATATCATATCATGTTTGCATCATGTTGTTTGAGCATTGCACGTGGTTGATTGTGTTCCGTTTGCTTGTTGTTCTTGTTTGGGTAGAGCCGGGAGACGAGTTCATGAACGAGGATCCCGTTGAGTTTGCTTACGAGGATCAAGTCAACTCTGAAAACTTTGCAGGCAAGATGATCATACCCTCGAAATCACTTCTATCTTTGCTTGCTAGATGCTCGCTCTTTTGCTATGCCTATGATATGATGCCTATCACTTGCTTATCATGCCTCCCAAATTGCCATGTCAAACCTCTAACCCGCCATGTCCTAGCAAACCATTGATTGGCTATGTTACCGCTTTGCTCAGCCCCTCTTATAGCGTTGCTAGTTGCAAGTGAAGATTGGAGATCGTTCCTTGTTGGAACATTGTTTATTATTGGGATATCACTATATTATCTTGTTATCTTAATGCACCTATATACTTGGTAAAGGGTGGAAGGCTTGGCCTTTTGCCTGTTGTTTTGTTCCACTCTTGCCGCCCTAGTTTCTATCATATCGGTGTTATGTTCCCGGATTTTGCGTTCCTTATGCGGTTGGGTTATAATGGGAACCCCTTGACAGTTTGCCTTGAATAAAACTCTTCCAGCAATGCCCAAGTTTGGTTTTACCATTCGCCACCTAGCCTTTTTTTCCCTTGGGTTCCGCGGACTCAAGGGTCATCTTTATTTAAACCCCCGGGCCAGTGCTCCTCTGAGTGTTGGTCCAACCTGTCAGCTGCCGGTGGCCACCAGGGGCAACTCTGGGCTGGCCTACCGGAACCTTGGACAATCCGGAGTGCCCTGAGAACAAGATATGTGAAGCTCCTATCGGGATTTGTCGGCACATTCAGGCGGTGTTGCTGGTTTAGTTTTACCATTGTCGAGGATGTCTTATAACCGGGATTCCGAGCCTGATCGGGTCTTCCCTCTAGAAGGAATATCCTTCGTTGACCGTGAGAGCTTGTGATGGGCTAAGTTGGGACTCCCCTGCAGGGTTTTGAACTTTGGAAAGCCGTGCCCGCGGTTATGGGCAGATGGGAATTTGTTAATGTCCAGTTGTAGATAACATGAAACTTAACTTAATTGAAATGAATCAACCGCGTGTGTTACCGTGATGGTCTCTTCTCGGCGGAGTCCGGGAAGTGAACACGGTGTTGGAGTAATGCTTCACATAGGTTGTTCTAGGATCACTTCTTGATCATAGTTGTTCGACCGTGCTTTTGCCTTCTCTTCTCGCTCTCTTTTGCGAACAGGTTAGCCACCATATATGCTAGTCGCTTGCTGCAGCTCCACATCATACCTTTGCCTTACCTATAAGCTTAAATAGTCTTGATCGCGAGGGTGCGAGATTGCTGAGTCCCCGTGACTCACAGATTACTTCCAAAACCAGATGCAGGGACCGATGATACCATTCCAGATGATGCGCTTGAGCTCAAGTGGGAGTTCGATGAAGACTCTCGTCGTTACTATGTGTCTTTCCCAGACGATCAGTAGTTGTGCCCAGTTGGGGCGATCGGGGACTTTGTCGCATGTGGGGGTTGATCTTTATTTTGGTACCATAGTCGGACCATGAGTGTATTGGATGATTGTAATGTTATTCATGTATTTGTGTGACGTGGCGAGTGTAAGCCAACTATGTACCTTTTCCCCTTTTATCTATTTACATGGGTTGTTGTGAAGATTACCTTACTTGCGACATTGCTTTCAATGTGGTTATGCCTCTAAGTCGTGCTTCGACACGTAGGAGATATAGACGTATCGAGGGCGTTACAAGTTGGTAATCAGAGCCTTCCCCGACCTTAGGAGCCCCCTGCTTGATCGTATCGTTGGCGTTGTTGAGTCTAGAAAAAATGTTTTGAGTCATTTAGGATTATATATATCGGAGAGTTTAGGAATTCTTTTTCCTCCTCAGTCCCTTCATCACTCTGGTAAGGCATCCTGACGTAGAGTTTTGACTCTTCTCTTCTCAAATTTCACAAAAAAAATTTAGGATCACGCGGGTATCTTGGAATCGTTCCGATCGATTTGTGATGAGAACATTGTTCTTGGTGCCTCCTGTCATTTAGGGGTTGTGGCAGTGTCCCGGGGAGTTGACCTCCGAGGTGTTGTTGTCACAATTTTACCGTTGAGATTCTGGAATACCTGAGTTTCGCCGACATCGAAAATCTCTTTTATGCAGTTGTTGGTGAGATAACCTTGACGCCACCCAGTACTGGGGCGGGAGTTCGGGAGTATTGCCATAACTCGTATAACGGATGCTTTTCGAAGGTTGAGGTAAATGATTTCCGAAGTTTTTCTCGGTTATGTGTTGAAGGATGGATACAGCTGGATGTAGGATTTGCTAGATTTGGGTGAGATATTATTCTTCCCCTGTATCCCCAACACCTGATTGCATAACCGGAAAGGTTCGGGAGTTTCATAGGTGGGAATTCTTGTAGCTCTAGTTCTTCTTCCGCGGATATTTGGTTTGGGATTGGGTAATCCTCACCAAGTATTCGTTCTTGTTCCGTACCTTGTTGTTTTTCTTCTACCTAAATTCTAAGTGGCTTCTCAATTTATGGATATATGACCATTTCAATTGGAATGCATTCGCTCATTTTGTTCGGATGTGAAGACTATATGTTGCAATTTCAACCCGTTTGATTCAGCTTCAATATTTGTCTGTCTATGTGCTAATGGATGTCAACCTCTTTAGGATGGCTCCTCCAACGCGCACGACTCCGAATCCTGATCCGCCACCACCACCTCCACCTCCGGAGGCATGGCAAGCTGTGATGGCCGCTACCAATGCAAACACGCAGCTGATCATGCAACTTCTTCAAGAGCGCAACCAAGGGAACCAGGGTCATGGCAACAATCAGAACCACTTTGCTACACTCAACCAGTTCCTTGCTAACCAGCCAAAGACCTTCAGCAATTGTGTTGAGGGAACAAACGCTGATGATTGGCTCGTGGACATATGCAAGCATTTCGAGTGCAATAACGTCAGGCCTGAGGATTTTGTCATGTTCGCCTCCTTCCAACTCAAAGATCAAGTTGCAGAATGGTTTCAGCAGTACAAAGATTCCAGAGGAGGCCGTGTAATTACCTGGGATGAATTCCGTCAAGACTTCAAAGCTCATCATATTCCTCAGAGCGTGGTTGAAAGCAAGCGTGAGGAATTCTGCAACCTGAAGCAAGGCACTATGTCTGTTTACGAGTACAACAAGATGTTTCAGAAGCTTGCCCGTTTTGCTAAACAAGACGTCCCTGACGAGAAGAGCATGATATACCAGTTCAGGGGTGGTCTCAGAGAAGAAATCCAGCTAGCTCTTGTCCTCTTTGAGCCCAAGAGTTTTACAACATGGCAATGAAGCAAGAGACTGCTCAACTGAAGTGCGATGCTTCCAAGAAGCGAGTCAGAGATGCAACTCCTTCTTCCTCAACTCAAGTGGCTGAGCAGCAGAAGTATTGGCTTCCTCCTCCTCCGTTCTGTCAGCCTTATCCGCAGAAGAGCAAAGGTGGCAGTGGATCTTCCCACCCGCCCAACCCTGGCTTTCAGAACAAGACTTCGTCTCAAGCTCCAAGATCAAGTGCTCCGTATCACCGTTCGCTCTTGGAGGTCACGTGCAACAAGTGCCAACAGAAGGGTCACTATGCCAACAAATGCTTCAATCAGAGGCGTCTCCCTCCTCCTCCTCCTGTGAGATCTGCAAGTACAGCTATGGTCAAGCATAACCCCAAGCACACCAAGGTCAACTTGATGAATGCAGCTCAGGCAGAGGACTCGTCAGATGTCATCATGGGTAACCTTCCTGTTAACGATATTCCTGCAAAAGTTCTTTTTGACACTGGTGCATCACATTGTTTCATCTCAAGACCTTTTGCATCTAAGCATGAGTTGGCTTTGCAAGTTCTGCCTAGACCGATAGCAGTTGTCTCTCCCGGTAGGCGCATGAATGCTAACTCCATTGTTCCGGATGTTACTATCACTTTGGGTGACTACAAATTTCTGTCTTCTCCTATGGTTCTTGGTGACTCGGATATTGATCTTATTCTTGGAATGGATTGGCTTTCTAAGCACAAGGCTCAGCTTGATTGTGCTGCCAGGCAGATTCAATTAACTCATTCGTCTGAGGATGTAATTGTCTTTGCCGCAAGGGATGATACCATTCGTCTGTTTTCTCTCAATGAGAAGGGTGAACTGGATGCCATCTCTCAAATTCCAGCCGTTTGCGGATATCAAGATGTCTTTCCAGAAGAGCCTCCAGGAATGCCTCCGCACCGGCCAGTTGAATTCATTATCGATCTTGAGCCGGGCACGGAACCTGTTTGCAAACGTCCTTACAAGCTTGGACCTGAAGAGTTGAAGGAGCTGAAGAAGCAACTCGATATTCAAGAGCGAATGGGTCTCATTCGACCCAGTTCTTCTCCATGGGGTTGTGGAGTTCTTTTTCTGAAGAAGAAGGATGGAACGGACCGACTTTGTGTTGACTACCGTCCATTGAACAAGAAGACTATAAAGAACAATTACCCACTTCCCAACATCAACGAGCTGTTTGAACAACTCAAAGGTGCTCAAGTATTCTCCAAGCTTGATCGTAGTATGGGCTATCACCAGATTCGAATTTGTGAGCAAGATATCCCCAAGACAGCATTCAGAACAAGCTATGGTTCATATGAATACACTGTCATGTCTTTTGGCCTCGTCAACGCTCCTCCGACTTTCTCTCGCATGATGAACTTCATCTTCAACGCCTACACGAATGACTTCGTCTTGGTCTACCTCGATGACATTTTGGTCTTTTCCAAGAACAAGGAAGATCATGCCAAGCACTTGCGTTTGGTGCTCGATAAGCTCAGGGAACATCAGTTCTACGCCAAGTTCTCAAAGTGCGAGTTTTGGCTTGATGAGGTTCTCTATCTTGGACATATCATCTCTCCCAAAGGCATAGCGGTGAATCCTGAGAAGGTGTCTGCAATTGTGAATTGGGAACCACCTCAGAATGTGAAGCAACTCCGCAGATTCCTTGGTCTCGCAAGCTATTGTCGAAGGTTCGTTGAGAACTTCTCAAAGATCGCGAAGCCGCTTTCCAACCTTCTCCAGAAGCCTCCTGAATGTGACATCGCTTTCAACACCTTGAAAGAGAAATTAGTCACTGCTCCAGTTCTGACTCCTCCTGATGAATCCAAACCGTTCGAGGTCTTCTGCGATGCCTCTCTTCAAGGTCTTGGTGCAGTGTTGATGCAAGAGAAGAAAGTTGTGGCTTATACCTCTCGCCAGTTGAAGCCCAACGAGAAGAACTACCCCACTCATGACCTCGAGTTGGCGGCAGTTGTGCATGCTCTTTTGACTTGGAGACATCTCTTATTGGGAAGAAAAGTGGACATCTTCACTGACCACAAGAGTCTCAAGTACATCTTCACTCAGCCTAATCTCAACCTCAGGCAGACTCGTTGGGTCGAAATGATTCAAGAGTATAATCCGAGTATCGAATATACTCCAGGCAAGGCCAATGTAATTGCTGACGCATTGACCAAGAAGGCTTACTGCAACCGTCTGATTCTCAAGCCTTACCAACCCGAGCTTTGTGAAGATTTCCGCAAACTCAATCTGCAAGTTGTTCCTCAAGGTTTCCTCGCCAACCTTCAAGTCTCTCCTACTTTGGAAGATCAGATTCGCGAGGCTCAACTTCTTGATGCTATGGTGAAGAAGGTGAAGATTGGGATTGCCAAGAGTCAATCCAAGTACAAGTGATATCGCCTTGATGACAAGGATACTCTCTTCTTCGAGGATCGCATTGTTGTGCCTAAAGGTGACCTTCGTAAAGTCATTATGAACGAGGCTCACAATTCTCTCCTCTCTATCCACCCTGGTAGTACGAAGATGTACCAGGACCTCAAGCAGGCGTATTGGTGGACCCGAATGAAGCGCGAGATTGCTCAGTTCATGAATGAATGTGATGTCTGCAGAAGAGTGAAGGCAGAACACCAACGACCAGCTGGTCTCCTCCAACCTCTTGCCATTCCAGAATGGAAGTTTGACCACATTGAGATGGACTTCGTGACGGGATTTCCAAAGTCCAAGCGTGGCAATGATGTTATATTCGTTGTCATCGACAAACTCACTAAAGTGGCTCACTTTCTGCCTATCAAAGAGTCTATCACTGCAGCTCAATTGGCGGAGCTGTATACCTCTCGGATTGTCTCTCTGCACGGAATTCCACAGTTGATTTCTTCAGACCGTGGCAGCATCTTTACCTCCAAGTTTTGGGATTCTTTTCAGAAGGCCATGGGCACCAACATCCATTTCAGCACAGCGTTTCATCCTCAAACTAGCGGTCAAGTCGAGCGTGTCAATCAGATTCTTGAAGATATGCTCAGGGCTTGCGTTATCTCTTTCGGTATGAAGTGGGAAGATTGTCTTCCATATGCCGAGTTCTCCTACAACAACAGCTTTCAAGCGAGTTCGGGCAAGGCCCCATTTGAAATTCTCTATGGCAAGAAGTACCGTACTCCTCTTAACTGGTTAGAGACCGGTGAACGTCAACTTCTCGGAAATGACTTGATCACAGAGGCAGAGGAAATGTGCAAAGTCATTCATGATAACCTCAAAGCAGCGCAATCGCGCCAAAAGAGCTACTAAGATAGTAAGCATCATGATTTTGCTTTCAAGATCGGAGACCATGTTTACCTCCGCGTCTCTCCAATGAAAGGTACTCGTTGCTTCGGTATCAAAGGGAAGCTTGCCCCTAGATACGTGGGTCCTTTCAAGATCGTCAGCAAGAGAGGCGATATCGCCTATCAACTCGAGCTTCCTTCCAACTTTGCAAATGTGCATGACGTGTTCCATGTCTCTCAGCTCCGCAAGTGCTTTAAGACCCCTGACCACACCGTCAACTTCGAAGACATTGATCTCCAAGAAGACCTTTCTTATCGTGAGCACCCAGTTGCTATTCTTGAAGAAACTGAGCGCAAGACTCGCAATAAGTCAATCAAATTCCTCAAAGTCAAGTGGTCACACCATTCCGACCGTGAAGCCACCTGGGAACGCGAGGATCACCTCCGTTCTGAGTACCCGGCGTTTTTCCAGTCCTAGATCTTGGGACGAGATCCTTTCGTAGTGGTGGAGTGTTGTAACACCCCGGATGTAATTTACCTTATATGTATCCCAACTCTTGCCGTTTCCGGCCTAAGTTATGTTATTTCCTCGGGTTCGGGTTTTTGTCTCCGTGTGTTGTTGCCTTTGTCATGCATCTCATATCATGTCATCATGTGCATTGCATTTGCATACGTGTTCGTCTCATGCATCCGAGCATTTTCCCCGTTGTCCGTTTTGCATTCTAGCGCTCCTATCTCCTCCGGTGGTCCTTTCTACCTCTTTTCGTGTGTGGGGGTTAAACATTTCCGGATTGGACCGAGACTTGCCATGCGGCCTTGGTTTACTACCGGTAGACCGCCTGTCAAGTTTCATGCCATTTGGACTTTGTTTGATACTCCAATGGTTAACCGAGGGACCAAGAAGGCCTCGTTTGTATTGCAGCCCAACACCCTTCCAATTTGGCGCAAAACCAACCTAAACCCTCTCCATCGCCTCGGTCGTTCGATCACGATCACGTGGCCAAAAACCGCACTCCATTTGGAGCTTCCTAGCTCCTCCTACCTATAAAAAGGCATCCCCTCTCGAAATCCCGGATCCCCTTCTTCCAAAAAACCCTAGAAATTCTCTCTCCGCGCGCGGACACGTCCGCCCGCAATTGCTGCCACCAACCGGGGCGTGCCACGTGGCAGCGCGCGCCCCACATCGCCGCCTCGCCCGTGCCGGCCTGGCTGGCCCGCGCGCGGCCCTCCCGCCGCCGAACAGGGCCGAAGCCGCAGCGTCCCGCGCCCGTTCTTTCCTTCTTCGCCGGCGCCGAACCCCGCCGCCGTCTGCTCCACGTCGCCGCCTCGCCGAGCACCTCCGACCTCGCCGGCCGCCGCAGAAATCTCGCCGGACATCGCCTCCTCGCCGCCCCGACGCCGCCAAGTCCACCCCGTCGCCGTCCCGCTCCTCCTCCGCGCGGATCCGGTGACCGTGCTTTCCTCCGGCGAGATCCCGCCAAGCCGACCACCACGGCGCCATCGCCAGCGACCTCGACTCCGTCGTGAACAGTGCGCGTGAACAGTGACCCGGCGATCCAGATCTGGGAAACCATAGGGTTGACTTTCCCCTCTCCCCTTATTTTTTTGCAATTTTCATCATGTCGTAACTCTGCATCCGTAGCTCCGATTCGCGCGTGTAGCATATCAAAATGTTCATCTCAATGATTACATCATTTCATCTCTTTGCGTCACTTTCATTTGAGCTCATCTTGATGCCCGAAATGCTGTTGGAAGAGGGCTATGTGATAAATTTGCCAGATCTGTTTCATCAAATAGATATTTGTCATTTTTGCCATGATTAATGTGTGCATGATATGCTCTTGAGCTCTACATGAGTTTTTTTATATGCCATGCCATCTTTACATAGGTGCTTACCATGTATTTTTGTGATATGTGTGGTGACTAGCACAAACTTGCAAAGTAGCATAATCGGTAATGCTGATTTCAGGGACTTAGAATTTCACTAAGTCCTTGTCCTGATTTTGTTGGTATGACATATGTTCATGTTGTTTCCTAGTGATACGTGCCTCTTTTGATAAAGATCAGTAAGTATGTTTTGTTAACATTGTGGTGCTCTATCCATACATGTCTTTGTTTGAATTTATGGAGCACCCTAGCTTGAGTCAATCGAGCTCTACTTTTGCTATATCGTGTATCCTGGCAGATTGTTGACTTGTTAGCGATTTTTCCGAGGATGTTGCTATTGATCCGTGCATACTATGTTGTTGTTCTTGCCATGTCTAGCTCCTATGCCATGTCTTCTTGATGGGTGTATGCTTAGTTTGTCATTCCATGCTCTGTAGTGAGTGCATCGAGCTCGTAAACATGCCTACTCATTAACTGATTTGCCTGCTCCAGTTTTTCACTAAGTCTGAAATCTTTTTATGTTTTTGCCATGTTCACATGCTTGCAATTGTATGTTCTGATCCCTTTCGGCTCAAGGTCACTAAGGGACTTTTGTTAAGTGACTTGAGTAGTTTCATTCCATGCCTTGATCTGCCATGTTAAGTTCCTGTAGCATGTAGTTTTCATGCTCTAAAGTGTGCTTCCTGATGATAAATTCCAGACTTGTGTTAATTTCACAAAGTCTGAAACCTGTTATCAATTGCAGTTTTGCCATGTTTGTTTGAACCTGTTAATGGATGAATTAGCCGTAGCTCAGTGTTCATCATTTGTCAAGCATCATGAGTGGATCCCTTCCATGTATTTTTTTGTCATGTTTGAGTGTTGTAGCATATTTATCTTGATGCATTTAGATGGCTACTTGCTGATTATCGCAGACTGGTGCCATATTTGTTTTGCTTGTCATTTCCAAACCGTGCATCCGATTCCGGTGATCTTCCGAAATCACCTCACCTTTCCAGTGGAACTCTTGTATTTCCAAGTTGAGGCCAGGTTCATTCATTCCTTGTCAAATCTTGCATAGGGATCACATACCGCATCCCGCATATCATATCATGTTTGCATCATGTTGTTTGAGCATTGCGCATGGTTGATTGTGTTCTATTTGCTTGTTGTTCTTGTTTGGGTAGAGCCGGAAGACGAGTTCACTAACGAGGAGCCCGTTGAGTTTGCTTACGAGGATCAAGTCAACTCTGACAACTTTGCAGGCAAGATGATCATACCCTCGAAATCACTTCTATCTTTGCTTGCTAGATGCTCGCTCTTTTGCTATGCCTATGATACGATGCCTACCACTTGCTTATCATGCCTCCCAAATTACCATGTCAAACCTCTAACCCGCCATGTCCTAGCAAACCGTTGATTGGCTATGTCACCGCTTTGCTCAGCCCCTCTTATAGCGTTGCTAGTTGCAGGTGAAGATTGGAGATCGTACCTTGTTGGAACATTGTTTATTATTGGGATATCACTATATTATCTTGTTATCTTAATGCACCTATATACTTGGTAAAGGGTGGAAGGCTCGGCCTTTTGCCTAGTGTTTTGTTCCACTCTTGCCGCCCTAGTTTCCGTCATATCGGTGTTATGTTCCCGGATTTTGCGTTCCTTACGCGGTTGGGTTATAATAGGAACCCCTTGACAGTTCGCCTTGAATAAAACTCTTCCAGCAATGCCCAAGTTTGGTTTTACCATTCGCCACCTAGACTTTTTTCCCTTGGGTTCCGCGGACTCAAGGGTCATCTTTATTTAAACCCCCGGGCCAGTGCTCCTCTGAGTGTTGGTCCAACCTGTCAGCTGTCGGTGGCCACCAGGGGCAACTCTGGGCTGGCCTACCGGAACCTTGGACAATCCGGTGTGCCCTGAGAACGAGATATGTGCAGCTCCTATCAGGATTTGTCAGCACATTCGGGCGATGTTGCTGGTTTAGTTTTACCATTGTCGAGGATGTCTTCGAACCGGGATTTCGAGCCTGATTGGGTCTTCCCGCTAGAAGGAATATCCTTCGTTGACTGTGAGAGCTTGTGATGGGCTAAGTTGGGACTCCCCTGCAGGGTTTTGAACTTTCGAAAGCCATGCCCGCGGTTATGGGCAGATGGGAATTTGTTAATGTCCGGTTGTAGATAACATGAAACTTAACTTAATTGAAATGAATCAACCGCGTGTGTTACCGTGATGGTCTCTTCTCCGCGGAGTCTGGGAAGTGAACACGGTGTTGGAGTAATGCTTGACATAGGTTGTTCTAGGATCACTTCTTGATCATAGTTGTTCGACCGTGCTTTTGCCTTCTCTTCTCGCTCTCTTTTGCGAACAAGTTAGCCACCATATATGCTAGTCGCTTGCTGCAGCTCCACATCATACCTTTGCCTTACCAATAAGCTTAAATAGTCTTGATCGCGAGGGTGCGAGATTGCTGAGTCCCCGTGACTCACAGATTACTTCCAAAACCAGATGCAGGGACCGATGATACCATTCCAGATGATGCGCTTGAGCTCAAGTGGGAGTTCGATGAAGACTCTCGTCGTTACTATGTGTCTTTCCCAGATGATCAGTAGTGGTGCCCAATTGGGGCGATCGGGGACTTTGTCGCATGTGGGGGTTGATCTTTATTTTGGTATCGTAGTCGGACCATGAGTGTATTGGATGATTGTAATGTTATTCATGTATTTGTGTGACGTGGCGAGTGTAAGCCAACTATGTACCTTTTCCCCTTTTATCTATTTACATGGGTTGTTGTGAGGATTACCTCACTTGTGACATTGCTTTCAATGCGGTTATGCCTCTAAGTCGTGCTTCGACACGTAGGAGATATAGCCACATCGAGGGCTCTACAGAGGCGCCCAGGCCTACACGTCCGTTCGGAAATACTGGGTTGTGCGGGATACTTTGGCCTGTCTAGACAGCCTTTTCTTTTATGTTTACCACAGACCAGCCCAGTAGTTTTTTTTCTTTCTGAAAATGGCTAGCCCAGTTGTTTTGTGATTTGTCAAGTAAGTCGCTTTATCAGGCCTGTTGGGCTGCAAATCTTTCAAGATGAGGAGAGCTTCATTCGGCTGGCCGAGAAAATGGCCTATCATTAATGAGAAATGTGCTGTACATTTTTAAAACACATCAAACCGGCAATTATTTTCAAATATCTTTTTTTCATTTCGAGATTTTAAATTGCATTGATTTTTATGCGTGGACAATTTATTGGATTTTATATTGATATACATTTATTTTTAAGATCACTGTGAATGTGACTCGAAATTTCGGGATTAAAACAGTTCAGACCGCACCGACATATGCAAAATTTCGTATAATTTTTTAACCGTGGCCACAATATGGGCTGTAATGCTAACATAAAGAATATGGGCTCCAAAAAACCCATAAGAATTAGCAAATGGGCTGTAAAATATTTGAAATAATGGCACATGGGATGTATGCTGTTTTCCACAGATTTGAAGCTTTTCACAGATGGCCTGTATACTGTTGGATGTCCATCCAACGGCCGTCGTGCTTCTTCAATCTCTGCTCTTCCTGCTCCAGACGCTCGAACAAGCGCCGACGGGACTGCCTACTCCCTCCTCCCCGTGGTCGGATGTGCTGCCGCGCAGGCCTCACCGCCCCACCGTACTCCCATCGCTGGCCTAGCCATCCCTCTACTCACCCACACCTGCTGTTATTCTCCGGCGACGGCAGACGAACCAGTAAACCCTCGTACATTCGTACTCCCCTCCGCGTGGGAAACAAAAACAACGGTCGAATCTTCCATGCCTCCGTGTAGTTCCCTTCCTTGGCCTCGCCGTCGTCCACCGCCCTGGTGCTCTCGGCGTGGCGTGGTCAGCGTGGTCAATGACCGACATGCATCTGAAGTGGACTGTACGTGGAGAGGCTGACAGCTGGGTCCACGGCCGCACGCAAGGAAATGCCTCCTTATTACGCGCAAAATAATGATTTCCTCCACCTGACATCTGGGAGCCACCGAAACAGCCTCTGTATTTAGCGAAAAAAACGTTATCGCTGCTGACAGCTCGGACCCACCAGCTATATCTTCGCACGCAAGGAAGTGCCTCCTTATTATGCACAAAACAATGAATACTCCCCTGCTAGCTGGGACCCAGTATAGTGGGCCTACTAAGTTGACGGGAACGAAGGGCTTTGTCAACTTAGTCAATATGCACGATTCTAGCTCGACTGACCGTACGATGTCCATCCAACGGCCGTAGTGCTTCTTCAACCTCTGGTCTTCTTGCTCCAGCCACCCAAAGCAGCGCTGGTCGTGCCACCTGCTCCTGCCTCCCATGGCCGGCTCTGCTACCGCGGAGGCCTCGCCGCCCCCATACTACTCCCACCACTGGCCAGGCCATCCCTCCACTCCACTCACCCTCACCCCTTGTTATTCTGCGGCGACGGCAGCGCAGCCGAACCAGTGAACCCTCGTACTCCTCTCCGCGTGGGCATCCACTGCCGCATCTTCCCCGGCTCCGCATCGTCCCCTTCCTAGGCCTCGCCGTTGTCCACCGCCGTGGTGTTGTCGGCGCGGCATGGTCAATGTGGTCAACGACCGAATTCCATCGGAAGAATACTGTACGTGCAGAGGCTGACAGCTGGGTCCATGGTAGCCGCATGGAAGTGCCTCCTTATTACGCGGAAAATAATTATTCCTCCACCTCACAGCAGGGACCCACCGGACGCCCACCAGTATATCGCGAAAAAAACATTTGCCCCTGACTGCTGGGACCCACCCGACGGGCCACCGTATTTCACGAAAAAAACGTTCCCCCTGCTGTCAGCTCGGACCCACTGGAAGTGCCTCCTTATTACACACAAAAAATGAATACCCCCCTGCTACCTGGGACCCACCTTAGTGGTAGGCTGACTTGTGGGCCTACTAAGTTGACAGGGACGGAGGGCTTTGTCAACTTAGTCAATGTGCACGATTCAAGCTCCAGTGACCGTACGATGTCCATCCAATGGCCATAGTGCTTCTTCAACCTCTTGTCTTCTTGCTCCAGCCGCCCAAACCAGCGCCGGTCGTGCCTGTTGCTCCTGCCTCCCGTGGCCGGCTGTGATGCGGCGGAGGCCTCACCGTCCCCTACTACTCCTACCGCTGGCCAGGCCATCCGTCTACTCACCCACACCCCCTATTATTCGGCGGCGACGGCAGCCTCACACCGCAGCGAACCAATGAACCCTCGTACTCCTCTACGCGTGGGCATCCACTGTCGCGTCTTCCCCGGCTCCGCGTCCTCCCCTTCCTGGCCTCGCCGTCGTCCACCCCCCTGGTGCTCTCGGCGCGGCGTGGTCAACGTGGTCAAGGAACGGCTTCCATGGGACGTGGACTGTACGTGGAGAGGCTGACAGCTGGGTCCATGACCGCAGCAAGGAAGTGCCTCCTTATTACGTGCAAAATAATTATTCCTCCACCTGACAGCGGGGACCCACCAGACAGGCCACCAGTATTTTGCAAAAAAAATCTTTTCCCCCTGACTGCTGGGACCCACCGAACGGGCCACCGTATTTCGAAAAAAAAATGTCCCCCCCCCCCCCGCTGTCAGCTCGGACCCACCGGAAGTGCCTCCTTATTACGCATAAAAAATGAATACTCCCCCGGCTAGCTGGGACCCACCTTGCTGGAAGGCTGACTTGTGGGCCTACTAAGTTGACGGGGACGAAGGGCTTTGTCAACTTAGTCAATATGAACGATTCTAGCTCAAGTGACCGTACGATATCCATCCAACGGCCGTAGTGCTTCTTCAACCTCTGGTCTTCTTGCTCCAGCCGCCCAAAGCAGCGCCGGTCATGCCGCATGCTCCTGCCTCCCGTGGCCGGCTGTGCTGCCGCAGAGGCCTCACCACCCCCTACTATTCCCACCGCTGGCCAGGCCCTGCGATGACGGCAGCCTCACACCGTAGCCGAACCAGTGAACCCTCGTAGTCCTCTTCGCGCGGGCTTCCACTACCACGTCCTCCCCTTCCTAGGCCTCGCCGTCGCCCACCGCCGTGGTGCTCTCCGTGCGGCGTGGTCAACATGGTCAAGGAACGACTTCCATCGGAAGAGTACTGTACGTGGAGAGGCTGACAGCTGGGTCCACGGCCACAGCCCAGTTTTTTTGTGATTTGCCAAGTAAGTCGCTTTGTCACGCCTGTTGGGCTGCAAATCTTTCAAGACGAGGAGAGCTTTCATTCGGCTGGCCGAGAAAATGGCCCATCAGTAATGAGAAATGGGTTGTACATTTTTAAAACACATCAAACCGATAATTAGTTTCAAATATCTTTTTTTTCATTTCAAGATTTTAAATTACATTAATTTTTATGCATGGGGAATTTGTTGGATTTTATATTGATATACATTTATTTTTAAAATCAGTTTGAATGTGACTCGAAATTTCGGATTAAAAATAGTTTGGACCGCACCGAAATATGCAAAATTTCGTATAATTTTTTAACCGTTGCCACAATATGGGCTGTAGTGCTAACAAAAAGAATATGGGCTCCAAAAAAACCTTAAGAATTAGCAAATGGGCTATAAATTATTAGAAATAATGGCAGATGGGTTGTATGCTGTTTTCCATAGATTTGAGGCTTTCCTAAAAAAAGGTTGATGCACAAGCACTGACTATTGGATGTCCATCCAACGGCCGTCGTGCTTCTTCAATCTCTGCTCTTCCTGCTCCAGCCGCTCAAACAAGCGCCGGCGGGACTTCCTGCTCCCTCCTCCTCGCGGCTGGCTGTGCTGCCGCGCAGGCCTCACCACCCGACCGTACTCCCATCGCTGGCCTAGCCATCCCTCTACTCACTCACACCTGCTGTTATTCTCCGGCGACGGCAGACAAACCAGTAAACCCTCGTACAGTCGTTGAGGGAGTCCTGGATTAGGGGGTCTCCGGACAGCCGGACTATAACCATTGGCCGGACTCTTGGACTATGAAGATACAAGATTGAAGACTTCGTCCCCTGTCTGGATGGGACTTTCCTTGACGTGGAAGGCAAGCTTGGTAATACGGATATGTAGATCTCCTCCCATTTGTAACCGACTCTGTGTAACCCTAGCCCCCTTCGATGTCTATATAAACCGGAGGGTTTAGTCCGTAGGACACAATCACAACAATCATACCATAGGCTAGCTTCTAGGGTTTAGCCTCTCTGATCTCGTGGTAGATCTACTCTTGTACTACCCATATCATCAATATTAATCAAGCAGGAGTAGGGTTTTACCTCCATCGAGAGGGCCCGAACCTGGGTAAAAACATCGTGTCCCTTGTCTCCTATTACCATCCGCCTAGACGCACAGTTCGGGACCCCCTACCCGAGATCCGCCGGTTTTGACACCGACATTGGTGCTTTCATTGAGAGTTCCTCTGTGTCGTCATCATCAGGCTTGATGGCTCCTTCGATCATCATTAGCGATGCAGTCCAGGGTGAGACTTTTCTCCCCGGACAAATTTTTGTATTCTGCGGCTTTGCACTGCGGGCCAACTCTCTTGGCCATTTGGAGCAGATTGAAAGCTACGCCCCTCGCCATCAGTTCAGGTTTGGAAGCCTAAACTACACGGCCGATATCCGCGGAGACTTGATCTTCGACGGATTCGAGCCCCTGCCGAGTGCGCCGCACTGTCACGATGGGCATGATTTAGCTCTGCCACCGAATAGTGTCCTGGAGACCGCACCTGCAGCCGCTCTGACCTTTAATTCGGAGCCAACTGCGCCATCCGACGGTGGGTGGTTAGACCCCGCCGCGGAGGCAGCAGCCTCAACGGAGATCGAACCGAACACCAACCTTATCCTTCGCGAGGCCCGTGACTCCCCATCGCCGGACTCCCCTCCAGACTCTGGACCCTTCGCGCCCCTGCCAATCGAATCTGATTGGGCGCCGATCATGGAGTTCACTGCCGCGGATATCTTTCAGCACTCGCCCTTCGGCGACATACTGAATTCACTAAGGTCTCTCTCTTTATCAGGAGAGTCCTGGCCGAATTATGACTGGCAAGATTGGGATGCGGACGACGAAGAAATTTGATGCCCACCCACCACCCACTTCATAGCCACTGTCGATGACTTGACCGACATGCTCGACTTCGACTCCGAAGACATCGACGGTATGGACGACGATGCAGGAGACGAATAAGAACCAGTGCCTATAGGGCACTGGAAAGCCACCTCGTCGTATGACATATATATGGTGGACACACCCAAAGAAGGCAATGGTGACGGAACAGCGGAAGATGACCCCTCCAAGAAGCAACCTAAGCGCCGGCGTCAGCGGAGCCGCTCCAAGTCCCGCCAAAGCAAAAACGGTGATTCTGGCACAGGAGATAATAACACCCCGGACAGTGCCGAAGACAACCCCCTCCAGCAAGATTCAGCACAGGAGGATGGAGAAGCCAGCCCTCATGAGAGAGCGGCAGATAAAGAGGAAGAGGGTGATAATTACATACCTCCCTCCGAAGACGAGGCAAGCCTCGGCGACGACGAATTTGTCATGCCTGAGGATCCCATTGAGCAAGAGTGCTTCAAGCGCCATCTTATAGCCATTGCAAATAGCCTTAAGAAAAAGCAGCGGCGGCTTAGAGCTGATCAAGACTTGCTAGCCGACAGATGAACTGAAGTCCTTGCGGCCGAGGAATATGAACTCGAACGCCCCTCCAAAAGCTACCCAAAACGCAGGTTGCTACCCCAATTAGAGGAGGAAGCATCTAAACCTACGTCCCCAGCGTACGATGCGGCTGACCAGCCACCTCGTGGCCGCGACAGAGAGGCCTCTCGGCCCACAACTCAAGTCGCACCCCAGTGCCACTCAAAAAATACCAAGGCTCGGGGAAACACGCTAGACCTATGAGATATATTGGAGGAAAAAGCAAGGCAAACAAGATCGATCTACGAATCGCGTGGGCGCCCCACGACACTAGACGGTAACCATCACGCCGGATACAATAAATGTAAATCCGGCCGGGACGAACACAACAGACAAAACTCATTCGAGATGCATGGTGATATAGCCCAGTACAGAGGCGCCGCACACCTGTTATGGTTCACAGATTAAGTAATGGATCATCAAATCCCGGAGGGTTTCAAACCCGTGAATATCGAATCATATGATGGTATGACAGATCCCGCGGTATGGATCGAGGACTATCTCCTTCATATCCACATGGCCCGTGGTGACGATCTACACGCCATCAAATACCTCCCACTCCAGCTTAAAGGACCAGCCCGGCATTGGCTCAACAGCTTGCCAGCAGAATCCATAGGTTGTTGGGAGGACCTGGAAGCCGCATTCCTCAAAAACTTCCAGGGCACCTATGTGCGACCACCAGATGCCGATGACTTGAGCCACATAATTCAACAGCCAGAGGAATCGGCCAGGCAATTCTGTACACGATTCCTAACTAAGAAAAATCAAATCATCGACTGTCCAGCTGCAGAGGCCCTAGCAGCTTTTAAACACAACATCCGCAGCGAGTGGCTAGCCTGGCACCTTGGTCAGGAAAAGCAGAAATCTATGGCAGCCCTCATGACACTCGTGACCCGCTTTTGTGCGGGAGAAGACAGCTGGCTGGCTCACAGTAATAACATATCAAAGAACCGTGGTACTTCGGATACCAAGGACGACAATGGCAGGTCACGTCGCAACAAACATAAGCGCCGCATTAACAGCGACAATACCGAGTATACGGCAGTCAATGCCGGATTCAAAGGCTCTATACCCGGTCAGCGGAAAAAGCCATTTAAAAGAAGCACTCCAGGCCCGTCCAGTTTGGACCGCATACTCGATCGCTCGTGTCAAATACACGACACCCCCGACAAGCCAGCCAACCACACCAATAGGGATTGTTGGGTATTCAAGCAGGCCAGCAAGTTAAATGCCGAAAACAAAGATAAGGGGCCACATAGCGATAACGAGGAAGAGCCCCGGCAGCCAAACACCGGAGGACAGAAGAGGTTCCCCCCATAAGTGCGGACGGTGAACATGATATACGCAACCCACATCCCCAAGAGGGAGCGGAAGCGTGTGCTCAGGGTTGTATATGCGTTGGAGCCAGTCGCCCCAAAGTTCAACCCATGGTCCTCTTGTCCGATCACCTTCGATCACAGGGACCACCCCACTAGTATCCGTCATGGCGGATTCGCCGCACTGGTCCTAGACCCAATCATTGACGGATTTCACCTCACTCAAGTCCTTATGGATGGCGGCAGCAACCTGAATCTGCTTTACCAGGACATAGTGTGCAAAATGGGTATAGACCCCTCAAGCATCAAACCCACAAAAACGACCTTTAAAGGCGTCATCCCAGGTGTAGAGGCCCATTGCACAGGCTCAGTCACACTGGAAGTGGTCTTCTGATCCCCGGATAACTTCCGAAGCGAAGAGTTAATCTTCGATATAGTCACGTTTCGCAGTGGCTATCATGCACTGCTCGGACGAACCGCATTTGCAAAATTCAATGCGGTGCCGCACTATGCATACCTCAAGCTCAAGATGCCAGGACCTCTGGGGGTCATCACAGTCAATGGAAACACAGAGGGCTCTCTCCGAACCGAGGAGCACACTGTGGCCCTCGTAGCAGAAGTGCAAAGCAGCCTATCAAGGCAATTCTCCAGTCCGGCGATCAGACGTCCGGACACCGTCAAGCGTGCCCGAAGTAATCTGCAACAGGACCACCTGGCACGTTCTGAGCTCGCATAGCAATGCGGCCCTTACCCCAGCCCCATCCAAATGGCGACACACGTGCCACGCGTACACAATTACGCATTAAAAATACCATGGGCACAGGGGAGGGGCACGAATACGACACGCCCCGAAACGCGGCTCAACCGCACTAGGGGCTCCCTACTTTGTTATTTTTTCTCTCTTCTAGGACTTCAGTCTCTAGAAGCCCTATCCGGCAATATAATGGCCGAACACATGATGCAAGGACCAGGGGGGCCGGAAGCTACGTCGCATCATGGAACTCCCAGGTGGTCTCTATAACGAGCAAAATACCCGCTTTCACTACCATTCTGCAGCTTACCCTTGGAAGAGACATGTCAAATAGTCCCATTTTCTGCTTATCGCACTACTTGTATCGTTTTGCTTCAATGCATCTTTTCGAATAAACAATGCATAGCTTCAGTCTATTTTTGCATTTTTTTTGTTTATATATGTGTTCATTAATGATACCTTGCAAATGTACACTTTGGTACGACCAATACACCAGGGGCTTAAGTACCCCACAATATGGTGTGAGAAGTCCAAACACTTTCACAAGTGCGGCACCCCGAACTTATTGCATTATATGCATCAGCTCCGAATCATGTCTTGGGTCAATAGTTGGGTTTGCCCGGCTCCCATGTTTTGGTACCTTACGTTACGCTATATCGGCTAAGGTAGCACTGGGAGAACTACTGCGATTGTGCCTCGGTTCTACTGGGATAAGCACCTCAGTAGAGAAAGCTAAAACTGACTGTCATGATAAGGCAAGAGACTGGTCGCTGTTCGAGAGGTTTCGAGTCCCTAAAGGCTTATGCCGCTTAGAGCGAGGAGTTGGCCCTGTCCGGCTTAAGGCGTGTATCGTGCCCCAAATTCGGCCTTCCAAATACTAGGGGCTTTGCCGAAATTTTAAAATTATAGAATTCTATGGCTAAGTGAGAGTGATAACGCATTATAGTCTGATTGCCTTGTTCGTTGTGCTGAGCACCTCCCTCGAAGGACCCAACAATGGGAACAAGAGTGCTCAGGTTTATCCCGAACACCCCAGCACTCGTGGCGTGGGGGCAGAAGCCAACGACTAGCCATCTCTCAGATTTGATAAACAGCCGAACAGAAGGTAATATTTTAAATTCAAACAAGCATTGCATAGCGCATATGAACAAGTTTTCATAACTACAGGATTACACGAGCGAGTTTACTCAAATATTATATCTTTCGTACACTCGTCCGCTATGAGACGAGCACCCTTCAGGACACCCTCATAGTACATCTCGGGGTGGCGATGCTCCTTGCCCTCCGGCGGCCCTTCCTTAATTAGCTTCACGGCGTCCAGCTTGGCCCATTGCACCTTCACACGGGCGAAAGTCCGGCGTGCACCTTCGATGCAGACGGACCGCTTGATGACTTCCAGCCGTGGGCAGGCATCCACAAGCCGCCTCACCAGGCCGAAGTAGCTGCTGGGAAGGGCGTCGCCAGGCCACATCTGGACTATAAAGCCCTTCATGGCCTGTTCGGCCGCCTTGTGCAGCTCGACCAGTTGCTTCAGCTAGTCGCTCAGAGGCATTGGGTGTTCGGTCCCAGTATAGTAAGACTAGAACAGCTTCTCCGTTGAGCTTCCATCCTCGGCCTGGTAAAACTGTGCGGCATCCGACACACTGCGGGGCAAATCTGCGAATGCTCCTGGAGAGCTCCGGATTCGGGTAAGTAACAGGTAATTTACTTTCACATGCTGGCTTTGCATATAGAATGCCTTACCCGCCGCTATCTTCTTCATCGCATCAATCTCCTGGAGGGCCTTTTGGCCTTCGGTCTTGGCACTCTTTGCGCTCTCGAGGGCCGCGGCAAGCTCAGACTCTCGCGTCTTCAAGTCAAGCTCCAACGCCTCGTGCTTCGTCACGAGAGCGTGGAGCTCTTGCTGCACCTCGCCCACCCATGCCTCATGCCTTTCCCGCTCGGTGCGCTCCTTGGCCGCTTTGTGTTCGGCCTCGAATAGCGCTTGCTTCAGGGTTGCCACCTCGGTCGTGGCCCCTGGCAAATTTACGATGATCCTATCATTTTGGAATTGCATTCTTTTTATACATATCCATAGACTAGGTACTGCTTACCTTTGTTCTCCTCGAGCTGCCTCTTGGCAAGGCCGAGCTCGTCCTTGGACCCTTTAAGGTCCTGCTTCAGTGCAGCGACCTCCGCAGTCAGTGCGGCAGATGCCAGTAGTGAAGCCTGCATACGCATATTGACATACGTATATTAGACACCTGCGATATTGTTTGATCCTCTGTTCGGCTTTTCTTTGTGAACACCGAACAGAGCATCAGGGGCTACTGTCTATGCGATAATATTTTCCCCCATATTTCAAAAACATACCTCAAAGCCTGTTAGAAGGCTGGCACAGGCTTCAGTCAGTCCGCTCTTGGCGGACTGAACCTTCTGGACCACCGCACTCATAATAGTGCGGTGCTCTTCGTTGATGGAAGCACTGTGAAGCGCTCCCTGCAGATTGTCCGGTGCCTCTGGATGGACAGAGGTCACCGGCACAGGCATCTTGCCCCTTTTAGAAGGAAGCTGCCTGCCCGAGTCCGGAACCACTGGGGGTTCCGGCGCGGTGTTCAGCTGAGGGCCAAACTCGGAGCCCTCGGGAGCCTTGCTCCCTATGCTCCCAGAGTCCGGAAGGTCGCCTTGAGGCGCCTCCAGGACTGTCTCCCCTCGCCCCGGTGCCTCTTGAGACAATACCTCTGTGTTGTCCGTAGGGCAAGGGGAGGTGGCGGTCGGAAGTGGATCGCTATCCATATCCGACGAGCCTAGGGAGCCGTCCGACGATACGTCGATACGGGCTCGTGGTGGTCTGCATAGTCATAATTCGGCGTTAGTAGAGGTAGTGCGACAAAGGTATGCTATGAGTTACTCTGGCATCCGAATACTTACGACTTCGCCAGGGGCTTGGCCCAGAGCAGCCACTCGTCTTCGCCTTCGGCGGCGGTGGTGGAGAAGTCTGGAAGGAGAGTCCTTCCCTTCTTGGACCCCTTGCCCCCCCCCGTTGGGGCGGCCTTCCTTTTCTTGTCTCCCCCGACTGGAGGGGGAGCATCTTCATCTTCCTCCTCATCATCGGGGGAGGAGTGCGTCGCAGAGTTATCGGACGATAAGTCTGATAACACCTGGCGTCGGGAACTCTTTCGGGTTCCCTTGGTCTTTTTGGTCTTCTCTAGCACCTTGTAAGGAGCCGGAGTCAGCATCTCCGTCAGGAGAGCGTCCGCATTGTCTTCGGGCAGAGGGGCCGGACAGTTAATCTGCCCCGACGTCTCCACCCAGTCCTGTCAAAGGCATGGAGCTCAGACCCCGCACATCGTTAAGCTAGGGGAAATAAATATCCTATCGGATGTATAGAACTCACGGAATGCGCTTGGCGCTTCGCGCTTAGCTCGCGGTCCTCGGTGAAGGAGGGAGGGACCTCGGCGCCCTTGAGCAGCACCTTCCAGACGTCCTTGTGCGTCATGTCGAAGAGCTCGCTCAGAGTCTGGTGCTGGGCCGGGTCGAACTCCCACAAGTTGAAGTCCCGTTGTTGGTACGGGAGGATCCGACGGATGAGCATGACCTGGACTATATTGACAAGCTTGAGCTTCTTGCCGGCCATATTCCAGATACATTTCTGGAGTCCGTCCAGCTCTACCGATGAACCCCAGGACATGCCCTTCTCTTTCCAGGAGGTGAGCCGCGTGGGGATTCTGTATCAAAACTTGGGGCAGCCACCCATTTGGCGTCGCGCGGCTCAGTGATGTAGAACCACACCAATTGCCCCCCCTTTATGGTCTCCACGAAGGAGCCTTCAAGCCATATAACGTTGGGCATCTTGCCCACCATGGCTCCGACGCATTCTGCTTGTTGGCTGCCCACCACCTTTGGCTTGATATTGAAGGTCTTTAACCACAGGCCGAAGTGGGGCCGGATGCGAAGGAAAGCCTCACACACGACGATGAACGCCGAAATGTTGAGGACGAAGTTCAGGGCCAGATCATGGAAGTCCAGCCCGTAGTAGAACATGAGACCATGAACGAATGGATGGAGGGGAAACCCCAGTCCGCAGAGGAAGTGGTGGAGGAAGACTATCCTCTCGTGAGGTTCAGGGGTAGGAACGATCTGCCACGCAGCGGGCAGCCGATGAGTGATATTCGCGGCCAAGTATCCGGCTCCGCGCAGCTTCTTGATGTGTCCCTCCATAACAAAGGAAGCCATCCATTTGCCTCCCGCTCCGGACATGATTGGAGAAGGTTGAGGGGAAGGATGTGGGCTTGGGCATTGGAGCTCGAGTGCGCAAGAGTGGATGAGCAAGGAGGAAGAAGGTGTGGGTAGAAAAAGGTTAAACCTTGTCCCTTTATAAGGGCGGCCGAAACTATGTGCCCCCACTAGCCTGGTAAAACTCGCTTATCCCCCAAGCGCCGTAATCGAAGGCACGGTTGGGTTACCCACGCCCGTATTGATGAGAATCCCATAATAAGGGGGACACGATCTCTGCTTTGACAAGACGTGTCAAAAAACTGCCTCGCGTTATGTGCGGGGCTAGTTAAAGGAAACGGTTCGAATAATCACCGGGCCATGGCTTAATGTCATGTTGCCAAAACAAGTCAGCAGATTAGATTTTTGGAAATATTATTCTCTCTACAGTGGTATGTGGAACTTACTTTGCAGGGTCGGACACTATCCTTGTATTCAAATTCTTCCGTGGTGTATTCGGAGGAAGAACCCGTCTTGAAATGCCGAAGACAATACTGCGCGCCGGACTCATCGTCATTGAAGCCTAGTTCACGGGCTACTGAGCGAGTCCTAGATTAGGGGGTCTCCGGACAGCCGGACTATAACCATTGGCCGGACTCTTGGACTATGAAGATACAAGATTGAAGACTCCGTCCCGTGTCCGGATGGGACTTTCCTTGACGTGGAAGGCAAGCTTGGTAATACGGATATGTAGATCTCCTCCCATTTGTAACCGACTCTGTGTAACCTTAGCCCCCTCCGGTGTCTATATAAACCGGAGGGTTTAGTCCGTAGGACACAATCACAACAATCATACCATAGGCTAGCTTCTAGGGTTTAGCCTCTCTAATATCGTGGTAGATCTACTCTTGTACTACCCATATCATCAATATTAATCAAGCAGGATTAGGGTTTTACCTCCATCAAGAGGGCCTGAACCTGGGTAAAAACATCGTGTCCCTTGTCTCCTGTTACCATCCGCCTAGACGCACAGTTTGGGACCCCTACCCTAGATCCATCGGTTTTGACACCGTGTCAGGACCCCAATTCCAAGTCATGTCGATCTAGCCGGTAACACCTCATATCACTTTGAGGCCTCACGCACGGTACTCCCACGGGTGTCGCCTTACCATGGCCCGGGACCGTTTGCGTCTTTTGGCTCACGTATATGATAGTGTCGCTAGCATCCATATGATAGAGAACCCGGGCCGACATGGCTAGTCGTGAACCCAAAGCGGCACTAACCTATTGGGACAGGCATACATGAATCACATCGAGCATGTCAGTCAGCAGCGTGTAAATCCGGGCTGTAGCACTGGGCTAACAGGACTCCGGGAACCCGGGCTGTAGCAGGCTAGGCAGGACTCTGGATGTTACAGTCTGACATTTCCTCGAAGGGACAGACACAGGAACGAAGTGAAACACATGCCGGCCAGTCAAGTGTCCTGAGCAGTAGTGCTGGGCTAACAGGACTCCGGTGAACCGGGCTGTAGCGAACTACTATGGCTCATGGAAGCACAAGACTACATTTTCCCCGTAAGAGAGGCTGCCAAGGATAAACAACTAGATTGTCGGATCCCACACATACCAAGCATTTCAATCTTACAAACAATATGCTCGACATGTGTAAATACAACATGGCATCACAACAAGACTCTACAACTCAAACATTTATTCATTAGGCTCCGGGGAGCGAGATATTACAAACATGGGTCTCATGACCCAACAATCATAGCATACAAATCAAGCACATGTGGAAGCTTAACATGTCTGAGTACAGACATCTACAAATGAAAAAGGCTAAGAAGCCTGACTATCTACCAGATCCTGCCGAGGGCACAAGATCGTAGCTGAGGTATCAAGCTAAACGTCGAAGTCCACACAGAACTGCTAGCAAGACTGACGTCTCTCTGCAAAAACATAGAATAGGCAAACGTGAGTACAAATGTACCCAGCAAGACTTACATTAGAACTAACTACATATGCACCGGTATCAACAAAGGGGTAGTGGAGTTTAACTGCAGCAAGCCAGCTTTGACTCAGTGTCTAACCTGAACTACGACTGCAAGCAACTCTTTGAGGTGGCGCACACGAGTCCACATATTCACCATATCAATACACCACTATGGGTCCACTCCCGTCTCCCTACGAGAACGCCATCCATAGCACTCATGCTTATCTTCCGAGTTTTAGAGTATCCACTTTCACTTGTCTATGAACCGTTATAGGCAACCCAGAAGTCCTTTACCGCGGACACGGCTATTCGAATAGATCATTTATAACCCTGCAGGGGTGTACTTCTTCACACACGCTCTCGCCACTTACCACCATGTACACGTCGTGTATCTCGGCAACCTTCAAGAGGAAGCCTGGCGAGGGAGTCGGCCATGACCTGACTAACCACACAAGTCTCTAGTCTAGGTTTATTGCCTATTCGGGTTCCATCTGCGAGGAGATCCGGCCGGAGTTTCGCTCACAGCCCCAAACGATGTGGGCAGGGTTCCCGAGACACCAAACGGGTGCCCGGTACACCGTGCCATGGTGTATCTACCGCATCATAGCCCACCCCTAGGGTTAGCGCTAAGCACGGCCGCCAACACATATCCTACAAACACCAGAAACTAGTTGCAACTCCTGGACAGAGGACAAGGGCAGTTAATAAGTCGAGAGGGTCCATTGGTTTCGGGCCCAATGCGTGGTAGTAGCTGTTCACGGATAACAAATACAGAACTCAGTTCCTAAGGACGGTTTCAATGAGACAACCCACCATGTACTCCTACATGGCCTCTCACCGCCACCTTTACCAAATCGTGTTCACACACTTAGCTCACACACAGTAGGGACATGTTCATCACTGTTCCAATTCATCCTGAATCAGACCTGACTCAACTCTAAGCAGTAGCAGGCATGACAAATAAGCATGAATGAGTAGGCACATCAGGGCTCAAACAACTCCTACTCATGCTAGTGGGTTTCATCTATTTACTGTGGCAATGACAGGTCATGCAGACAAAAGGGGTTCAACTACCGCAACATGTAATAGTTGAATCGTTGTTGTCCTAATGCAGTAAAAGAGAGCAGGAGCGAGAGAGTGGGATTGTATCGGGATGAACAAGGGGTTTTTGCTTGCCTGGCACTTTTGAAGATAGTATAGCTCTTCATCGGTGTCATCGATCACATCGTCGAAACCACGTCTACTGAGAGGGGGCAATTACCGGTAACAAGGAAGAAAACAGTCAATGCAATGCAACAATATGATGCATGATCATGACATGGCAATATGTTGTGATTTGGGCTAATGCAACAGGAAGTCATTTTAATTGAAGTGGAATTCAAAACTATATCAAATTCCAACTCCAAACCTATTATGAAATTTGCCCTAATCATGTTTCATCCTAAAAAGTGAGGTTAACTTGCTCAAACATGCATGAAAATGGTATAGATGGATTCCTTGAATTTTTCTGATCATTTTTCATATATAAGTCTTTGCATTTGGAGTTACAGATTAATTTCTATGATGTTTGGAAGTTTTGGCCATTTTCTGAAAATAATAAATCATTTCTGATTTATTTAAAATTCCAGAAAATAAATACAGCGTCAGCCTGACGTCACGGCGAGGTCAGAAAGTCAACATGGGCCGGTCCAAGTCAAACCTGACCAGTGGGGCCCATTGGTCAGTGTCACAAGCTGGCTTGGGTCACTGACGGGTGGGGTCGGTCAGGGGCCACGTCAGGCAGGTCAACGCTGATGCATGGGGCCAAGGTGATTAGTTAAAACTAACAGGAATTTAAACTGTGGTTAACTAAGGGTGTGGGGCCCATGTGTCAATGGGCCAGGGGGTAATTAAGTTGGTAATTAGTCCCTAATGACGGTGCCACGTCATCACCACCGGCGTGTGAACGTCGGCGACCAAATCCGCGGCGGGTGTGCACCGGAGTGGCTCGGGTTTCACCTACAGGAGGCTGCTTGGGCCGCGGGAGGTCCCGTTGAAAAGTTGACACTCGGCCGCATCCAACGGAGGTGGAGGGAGGCCCTGGGTTGCCGGAGTTGGGCTCGGCAATGAGGTCAAGCGGCGGCGGGGCTCGGGTTCCATGGGCGCAGGGCTGCAGCTCGAGGGCGAGCAAACGGAGATGCTAGACAGCACCTAAAGGTCATCAGAAGCACGCCGGAGCATCTAGTAGGAGCGGAGGGGCTCGGGGCACGGAGTTCACCGGCCATGGCGGACGGCGGCTTCAGGTGTTCGCGCAGCAGCGGCTACGGGGCGTGCGTGAAGAAAAAGGCGGAGGGGAGAGGTTCAGTGGCTCACGGCGACTCGTCCGATGCAGACGGCGGGGCCAGGGAGGTGTCGGAGTGAGCGGGGCGGCGAGGCGGATCTCCGGCGACCCGAGGAGGATGAAGGGGTCAGGGACGGTGCTTCGAAGCATCCGGCGCCGCGTGGCTCCGCTGAGAGGACTAGGGCGACGAGGCGGATCTTCTGGACTGCTCAAGGGGAATAGGGGGAGGCGATGGTCGCGGTGGTGCTAGTCGGCGGCGGCGGGCGCGTTCGGTGAGGTGGGGAACGGCGAGGGAGGGGGCGGGGGGAGAGACGAGCGGTCGGCGCGATCCAGACGACAGTGGCGAGGTGTTTCGCGGCGTTGTGCTGGCCTCGGGCGGCCAGGCAGGTAGGTGGCGTGGCGCGCGGGGAGCGAGCGCGTGTCGGGCACGCGCCCTGTCCACTGGCACCAAGAGGACGACGACAGGAGAGCGCCTGGTGGGCTGGGCCGCCAGCTGGGCCGCCAGGTAGGCTGAGGTAAGTCTCTTTCTATCTTTCTAATTCTGTTTCTGTTTTCTATTTATGTTATTTTGTTTTTAATTAGTTTATAACCCAAATCATTTTAATAAATCCTAAAAATAATTGTGGGTATTAAATGAATTATTACAGTGGCCCTTAACTATTTTCAGAATTATTGGAGCATTTAAAAATATTAATAGTATTTAAATGCCCCAATTCAAATACAATATGGGTTATTCAAAAATCCAGAATGGCCTAAAAATATGTGCATCATTTTTGGCAGAGGTTTTCACCTTTATCAAAAATAATGAACTTTTCTAAAGGGCATTCTGGGTTCATTGAAAATATTTTTATTTTGATCCTAATTGCATTTCATTTAGTGCTAGGGCTTGTCATCCCCATTTCAAATTTCAAACAAATATAGACATGATGCATGGATGCTTATGATACTAATTGCAATCAAATTCTAGGGCTGTGACAACTCGCCCCCACTAAACAAGAATCTCGTCCCGAGATTCAAGACGTGAGGTAAGAAGACAGAGGGGATACAAAGCTAACACGACCTTCACGATCCAGATGTCTTTCTCGAGGATGTTGATTCATTGCATCACCTTGATCTTGACGTCTTGCTTTGAGAACTACATCCAACATGACAACGAGTAGAAAGGGAGAATTTAAGAAGAATCGACCTTCATGAGGTTCGAGCAACTTAGGATCATCTTAATGATCACAAGATCAACTCATGGAATGAGACATAGTAACATCTCTCGAGCTGAGACACGAAGCATACACCTAGAGGGATGGAGTGAAACGGATGGCGAAGGTTCACTAGGTAGGCAACAATTCCATACTCGAATAAGATGGAGCATGAATTTCAAAGTAGCAAGGAGATATTTGCCATGATTTCGTAATGTGATACCTCAGGGAAGGTGACTCGTAGAATTATTCCCTTAAGTGGCAAAAAGAATTACTTTTGATTCAGAGATCATTGAAACTCTTTATACCAGCCTAAGGCAATCATAATCGATCATTTGAAGGAGTTCAAAAGAATGACATACTTGGACTAGAAAGGATGGTGTGGACTCCCTTGTTGAATACAAAGCAATGGATGATTTTTCTTATCATCAGAAATGGATGGGACCCATGGTAAGTCCACTTTGAAGATGATCCTAAACAACAACTACTGAGGTGCAAGCTGGGAACAAAATGCAAATGTTGGGAATGATTCTAGTAACTGGGGAAGAACTCAACAGTCGAGAGTGAGTCCACTATTTTAAAAGGTTATAACATAACCGAGGAAACTGGAAGCAAATCCCCATTAACGCCAACGGTAAAACCTAGTGCTTGCGCGTGCTCTCAAGAACTTGAGCATCTCCATATTCATCAAGGTTTTACCAATATCCGTGTCAAGGATCCTGGCAACACAACATACCACCATGATGAATGGTGATGGATGATGCAGATGCAAAGGAAGATAACACTTCCTCAGATTTCACCTTAGCGAGGCCAAGGGAACAGAATCTGGACGATCGACCGAGAGACATTTAGCACTTCGCTTCTAATGTTCTCCTTGATGTGCTAGCTTAATCCATTTATAGATATGGTTTGATATCTAGAACATCAAGTAAAAGGTCGGACTTCGGAAGCTCAAGAATCCATAAGGAATAACTACGGATGAAGATCCTGCAAGATCCTTATGGGGAGGTAACCAACTTCTTCAACCAGGATACTACAATAATAGGCTTCCGGCTAGGTGTGTTGGCCACGACATCCACGTTACCGGTTATAGAGAGACCAACAATATAGTTCTTGGAGTACATTCCAACCATCATATCTTCCTGAGATTTAGATCTGGTTGGTGTTAGGATATTCCAGACCCATCCAGTCTAGAAGGAAAATGAGAGTTTGCAACACAATTTGACAAGATGACGTTGCGAGATTCTCGGGGAATGAACTGTGATAGCAAGCTCCAAAACATGAGCTGGTTCTGCTACAAACCTGTGAACATGTTGTCCTAGACAAGCATGGCCACCTGGTAGTCTTACAACGAAACACTACCGAGTTCAGGAGGAACCATCAACGAGGATATCGAAGTCCTTGCATAAGTCTAGCTCCTAAGAAGAAACTTCTTCTCCTTGAACAAACCAATCAGTGGCTTGGTGTGCTAGGAACACATATGGAGTGGAGGTAATTAATCTACTAAACCATAGAATACTTTGCACATATGCATGACTGATTTGGGATGATTCTAAGGGAAACAAAACAAACCTTTCTCAAATTCATGGCGGCAACTTACACCTAGTGCACATGAACTTAGAGAAAGTCACTTCTTTCACCAAACATATACTTCATCGGTGGAACACGAAGGAAATGCTTACAAAGTTTCCAACACTAGCTCAATGTTTAACATGAATCATGGGGGAGACAAAATGCCGCTGATGACCTCAACAGCAACTCATCGGAATTTCCATATCACTGGACTTCCACCATCATGTGAACAATGTGATAGTATTGGTCAGACCAAAAGGTGTAATGGTGTATGCTCGAGGGATCAACCACGAGTAAGACAACATTACGAACAATGTTGGTTCTGATTTGACTTGACGATAGCCCATACTCAAGTCAAAGTTTTGACAAGACAATAGATCCAACAACTGATCACGAGGACCAATTGGTGAAGATATCATCTTTCTTCAGTACACACACAAACACAAAGATATCCCTTCAGAAAGAACCAAATTTGGCAAACCCTTTTATCTTCCAACTCTCCAAGTTGTTGTTTAGCTTAACCAACTAGCTCAGGGGTATCCAACACAGATTCTTGGAGAAGGGGTGGTTTACAAGAAACCAACTTGATCACGAACTCAACATAGCGGTCAGGTGACAACCTGGTAACACTTCTGAGAAGATATCCGGAAAATCACGAACCACAGATATGTTACTAAGCTCGAGAACAATCTTGCTTTTCAGAGCAAGACAATATGATCAGATAAGCAAGGAATGGAATAATCCTCACTCATTGATCGAGAAGTGCACCAGAAATAAGGACTAGGTAGCACGATCAGTCCTAGGATGGTGATTCAATGACCAACACGCTAAGAATGAGAATATTGTCCATTTACTACAAAGCAACGAGTTGCTCAGAGTATTGATTTCACACATCACAATTCACTTGTCGGCATTCCGGTTACAACAACACGGAACCGAGGAATGAATAATGATGGCAAGAAGTATCACTGTATCAAGAGTTCATAGGAGGTTGTGCAATTCCTATGATATTCCTGACATAAAGAGGGCAATACTTAAGGGTTGAACAAAATCAAAAGTTGGATTGGCACTTTGATCTACGGAATACAACTGCTTTGACCCAATCCTCGATATGGATGAGGTACTGGAGTTTGTTTCTCCTAGTCATTCCGGGATGGAATGGCTTGACGGATCACATGAATAATAGGCATAGATAACACCAATGCACAACTACTCTTGACCAACAATTGATGGACGAGGTTCAAAATACAACTAAAGAGGGACAACTCAAAGGAACATATAATTTTTCTGAGTTATGGATGCATGGATTAGCATGTTATTTCTTCCGGATAACCCATGCAGAAAGGTAGGACTGGCAGATTCACAATGCAGAATGGAGAACTCATCAAGAGCACTCTGGTTGTGATCTTTTGATCCAACAAACTTCTGCCATAAGTGGTTCATAGTATTTGGAAGAAGGAAATACCACAGACCTCGAGGACTATTGCAAAGGTTACTAATATCCTAAAGGAACTAGCAACACTATCAACATGAGATAAGTAGGGTGAATCTCGGGTTCAAGAACCCATGAATAGAATACCTACCACTACATGGCATCACGGGATGCTTTCGAGAATGCTGGCCAGAATCATCACACCGGAACACAAAACATGGCTAGATTACTAGGTGACTCCCTAAAACACCTAGGGTCATAGTAATAGCTCCAACATATATGTCAAGGCAACAAAGTACCTCAACTCACCGATCAGTGTGATTAATCTATGCCAAATGGACATCAGGAACAGGAGGAAGGGGTTTGCAAATGCATCAGACCACTTAGAAACCTGGGATGACTCGGACAGTATAATGGCTGTAAATGCTCAAAAGATTTGAGACATCCTGCAAAATGGTGGCATAACCACTCAACATCACAATATCAAGGTTCCGGGACCAATTATGAACACACGGAAGTACCAGAAACTGAACTACGGCATGAATCCATCAATCTTATAAGTCAACGAGTTAGTAACACGTCATCCTGATAGATAGATGAGAAGGCATAGTATCTTAACCCCGTAGAAAGGAAGAGGGTGACTCAGATCAGAGGGCATGAGATATAAGGAGTAAAAAGAGCCTTACGTTCTCTTCCACAATCAATTCCCATACATAAATAAAGCATTTCTAGACTCGACTTCGACCATTTTGGCTTGGTAATCCTACAGGCAGTCTGGCTCTAATACCAAAGCTGTCAGGACCCTGATTCCAAGTCACGTCGATCTAGCCGGTAACACCTCATATCACTTTGCGGCCTCACGCACGGTATTCCCACGGGTGTCACCTTACCATGGTCCGGGACCATTTGCGTCTTTTGGCTCACATATATGATAGTGTCGCTAGCATCCATATGACAGAGAATCCGGGCCGACATGGCTAGTCGTGAACCCAAAGCGGCACAAACCACTGGGGACAGGCATACATGAATCACATCGAGCATGTCGGTCAGCAGCGTGTAAATCTGGGCTGTAGCACTGGGCTAACAGGACTCCGTGAACCCGGGCTGTAGCAGGCTAGGCAGGACTCCGAATGTTACCGCATGACATTTCCCCGAAGGGACAGACACAGGAACAAAGTGAAACACATGCCGGCCAGTCAAGTGTCCTGAGCAGTAGTGCTGGGCTAACAGGACTCCGGTGAACCGGGCTGTAGCGGACTACTATGGCTCATGGAAGCACAAGACTACATTTCCCCATAAGAGAGGCTGCCAAGGATAAACAACTAGATTGTCGGATCCCACACATACCAAGAATTTAAATCATACACACAATATGCTCGACATGTGTAAATACAACATGGCATCACAACAAGACTCTACGACTCAAACATTTATTCATTAGGCTCCGGGGAGCGAGATATTACAAACTTGGGTCTCATGACCCAACAATCATAGCATACAAATAAAGCACATGCGGAAGCTTAACATGTTTGAGTACAGACATCTACAAATGAAAAAGGCTAAGAAGCCTGACTATCTACCAGATCCTGCCGAGGGCACAAGATCGTAGCTGAGGTATCAAGCTAAACGTCAAAGTCCACACGGAACTGCTAGCGAGACTGACGTCTCTCTGCAAAAACATAGAATAGGCAAACGTGAGTACAAATGTACCCAGCAAGACTTACATTAGAACTAACTACATATGCACCGGTATCAACAAAGGGGTAGTGGAGTTTAACTGCAGCAAGCCAGTTTTGACTCAGTGGCTAACCTGAACTACGACTGCAAGCAACTCTTTGAGGTGGCGCACACGAGTCCACATATTCACCATATCAATACACCACTATGGGTCCGCTCCCGTCTCCCTACGAGAACGCCATCCATAACACTCACACTTATCTTGCGAGTTTTAGAGTATCCACTTTCACTTGTCTATGAACTGTTATAGGCAACCCAGAAGTCCTTTACCGCGGACACGGCTATTCGAATAGATCATTTATAACCCTGCAGGGGTGTACTTCTTCACACACACTCTCGCCACTTACCACCATGTACACATCGTGTATCTCGGCAACCTTCAAGCGGAAGCCTGGCGAGGGAGTCAGCCACGACCTGACTAACCACACAAGTCTATAGTCCAGGTTTATCGCCTATTCGGGTTCCATCCGCGAGGAGATCCGGCCGGAGTTTCGCTCACAGCCCCAAACGATGTGTGCAGGGTTCCCGAGACACCAAACGGGCGCCCGGTACACCGTGCCATGGTGTATCTACCGCATCATAGCCCACCCCTAGGGTCAGCGCTACGCACAGCCGCCAACACATATCCTACAAACACCAGAAACTAGTTGCAACTCCTGGACAGAGGATAAGGGCAGTTAATAAGTCGAGAGGGTCCATTGGTTTCGGGCCCAATGCGTGGTAGTAGCTGTTCATGGATCACAAACACAGTACTCAGTTCCTAAGGACGGTTTCAATGAGACAACCCATCATGTAATCCTACATGGCCTCTCACCGCCACCTTTACCAAATCGTGTTCACACACTTAGCTCAGACACAGTAGGACATGTTCATCACTATTCCAATTCATCCCCGAATCAGACCTGACTCAACTCTAAGCAGTAGCAGGCATGACAAATAAGCATGAATGAGTAGGCACATCAGGGCTCAAACAACTCCTACTCATGCTAGTTGGTTTCATCTTTTTACTATGGCAATGACAGGTCATGCAGAGGAAAGGGGTTCAACTACTGCAACATGTAACAGTTGAATCGTTGTTGTCCTAATGCAGTAAAAGAGAGCAGGAGTGAGAGAGTGGGATTGTATCAGGATGAACAAGGGGTTTTTGCTTGCCTGGCACTTCTGAAGATAGTATAGCTCTTCATCGGTGTCATCGATCACATCGTCGAAACCACGTCTACTGAGAGGGGGAAATTACCGGCAACAAGGAAGAAAACAATCAATGCAATGCAACAATATGATGCATGATCATGACATGGAAATATGCTGTGATTTGGGCTAATGCAACAGGAAGTCATTTTAATTGAAGTGGAATTCAAAACTATATCAAATTCCAACTCCAAACCTATTATGAAATTTGCCTTAATCATGTTTCATCCTAAACAGTGAGGTTGACTTGCTCAAACATGCATGAAAATTGTACAGATGGATTCCTTGAATTTTTCTGATCATTTTTCATATATAAATCTTTGCATTTGGAGTTACAGATTAATTTCTATGATTTTTAGAAGTTTTGGCCATTTTCTGGAAATAATAAATCATTTCTGATTTATTTAAAATTCCAGAAAATAAATACGGCGTCAGCCTGACGTCATGGTGACGTCAGCAAGTCAACAGGGGCTGGTCCAGGTCAAACCTGACTAGTGGGGCCCACTGGTCAGTGTCACAAGCTGGCTTGGGTCACTGGCGGGTGGGGTCGGTCAGGGGCCACGTCAGCCAGGTCAACGCTGACGCATGGGGCCAAGGTGATTAGTTAAAACTAACAGGAATTTAAACTGTGGTTAACTAAGGGCGTGGGGCCCGTGTGTCAGTGGGTCAGGGGGTAATTAAGTTGGTAATTAGTCCCTAATGACGGTGCCACGTCTTCACCATCGGCGTGTGAATGCCGGCGACCAAATCCGCGGCGGGTTTGCACCGAAGTGGCTCGGGTTTCACCTACAGGAGGCTGCTTGGGTCGCCGGCGGTCCCGTTGGAAAGCTGGCACTCGACCGCATCCAACAGAGGTGGAGGGAGGCCCTGGGGTTGCCGGAGATGGGCTCGGCGATGAGGTCAAGCGGCAGGGCTCGGGTTCCATGGGCGCAGGGCTGCAGCTCAAGAGCGAGCAAACGGAGATGCTAGACAGCACCTAAAGGTCATCAGAAGCACGCCAGAGCATCTAGTAGGAGCGGAGGGGCTCGGGGCACGGAGTTCACCGGCCATGGCGGACGGCGGCTTCAGGTGCTCGCACAGCAGCAGCTACGGGGCATGCGTGAAGCAAAAGGCGGAGGGGAGAGGTTCAGTGGCTTACGGCGAGTCGTCTGGTGCAGACGGCGGGGCCGGGGAGGTGTTGGAGTGAGCGGGGCGGCGAGGCGGATCTCCGGCGACCCGAGGAGGATGAAGGGGTCGGGGACGGTGCTTCGAAGCATCCGGCGCCGCGTGGCTCGGGGGAGAGGACTAGGGCGACGAGGCGGATCTTCTAGACTGCTCAAGGGGACGAGGGGGAGGCGATGGCCACGGTGGTGCTAGTCGGTGGCGGCGGGCACGTTCGGTGAGGTGGGGAACGGCAAGGGAGGGGGCAGGGGGAAGAGACGAGCGATCGGCGCGATCCAGGCAACAGCGGCGAGGTGTTTCGCGATGCTATGCTGGCCTCGGGCGGCCAGGCGGGTAGGTGGCGTGGCGCGCGGGGAGCGAGCGCACGTCGGGCACGCGCCCTGTCCACTGGCGCTAGGAGGACGACGACAGGAGAGCGCCTGGTGGGCTGGGCCTCCAGCTGGGCCGCCAGGTAGGCTGAGGTAAGTCTCTTTCTCTCTTTCTAATTATGTTTCTATTTTCTATTTATGTTATTTTCTATTGAATTAGTTTATAACCCAAATCATTTTAATAAATCCTGAAAATAATTGTGGGCATTAAATGAATTATTACAAAGGCCCTTAACTATTTTCAGAATTATTGGAGCATTTAAAAATATTAATAGTATTTAAATGCCCCAATTCAAATATAATATGGGTTATTCAAAAATCCAGAATGGCCTAAAAATATGTGCATCATTTTTGGCAGAGGTTTTCACCTTTATCAAAAATAATGAACTTTTCTAAAGGGCATTCTGGGTTCATTGAAAATATTTTTATTTTGATCCTAATTGCATTTCATTTAGTGCTAGGGCTTTTCATCCCCATTTCAAATTTCAAACAAATATAGACATGATGCATGGATGCTTATGATACTAATTGCAATCAAATTCTAGGGCTGTGACAACTCGCCCCCACTAAACAAGAATATTGTCCCGATATTCAAGACGTGAGGTAAGAAGACAGAGGGGATACAAAGCTAACACGACCTTCACGATCCAGATGTCTTTCTCGAGGATGTTGATTCATTGCATCACCTTGATCTCGACGTCTTGCTTTGAGAACTACATCCAACATGACAACGAGTAGAAAGGGAGAATTTAAGAAGAATCGACCTTCCTGAGGTTCCAGCAACTTAGGATCATCTTAATGATCACAAGATCAACTCATGGAATGAGACATAGTAACATCTCTTGAGCTGAGACACGAAGCATACACCTAGAGGGATGGAGTGAAACGGATGGCGAAGGTTCACTAGGTAGGCAACAATTCCATACTCGAATAAGATGGAGCATGAATTTCAAAGTAGCAAGGAGATATTTGCCATGATTTCGTAACGTGATACCTCAGGGAAGGTGACTCGTAGAATTATTCCCTTAAGTGGCAAAAAGAATTACTTTTGATTCAGAGATCATTGAAAATCTTTATACCAGCCTAAGGCAATCATAATCGATCATTTGAAGGAGTTCAAAAGAATGACATACTTGGACTAGAAAGGATGATGTGGACTCCATTGTTGAAGACAAAGCAATGGATGATTTTTCTTATCATCGGAAATGGATGGGACCCATGGTAAGTCCACTTTGAAGATGATCCTAAACAACAACTACTGAGGTGCAAGCTGGGAACAAAATGCAAATGTTGGGAATGATTCTAGTAACTGGGGAAGAACTCAACAGTCGAGAGTGAGTCCACTATTTGAAAAGGTTATAACATAACCGAGGAAACTGGAAGCAAATCCCCGTTAACGCCAACGGTAAAACCTAGTGCTTGCGCGTGCTCTCAAGAACTTGAGCATCTCCATATTCATCAAGGTTTTACCAATATCCGTGTCAAGGATCCTGGCAACACAACATACCACCATGATGAATGGTGATGGATGATGCAGATGCAAAGGAAGATAACACTTCCTCAGATTTCACCTTAGCGAGGCCAAGGGAACAGAATCTGGACGATCGACCGAGAGACATTTAGTACTGCGCTTCTAATGTTCTCCTTGATGTGCTAGCGTAATCCATTTATAGATATGGTTTGATATCTAGAACATCAAGTAAAAGGTCAGACTTCGGAAGCTCAAGAATCCATAAGGAATAACTACGGAGGCAGATCCTGCGAGATCCTTATGGGGAGGTGACCAACTTCTTCAACCAGGATACTACAATAATAGGCCTTCCGGCTAGGTGTGTTGGCCACAACATCCACGTTACCGGTTATAGAGAGACCAACAATATAGTTCTTGGAGTACGTTCCAACCATCATATCTGCCTGAGATTCAGATCTGGTTGGTGTTAGGATATTCCAGACCCATCCAGTCTAGAAGGAAAATGGGAGTTTGCAACACAATTTGACGAGATGACATTGCGAGATTCTCGGGGAATGAACTGCGATAGCAAGCTTCAAAACATGAGTTGGTTCTGCTACAAACCTATGAACACGTTGTCCTAGACAAGCATGGCCACCTGCTAGTCTTACAACGAAACACTACCGAGTTTAGGAGGAACCATCAATGAGGATATCGAAGTCCTTGCGTAAGTCTAGCTCCTAAGAAGAAACTTCTTCTCCTTGAACAAACCAATCAGTGGCTTGGTGTGCTAGGAACACATATGGAGTGGAGGTAATTAATCTACCAAACCATAGAATACTTCGCACATATGCATGACTGATTTGGGATGATTCCAAGGAAAACAAAACAAACCTTTCTCAAATTCATGGCGGCAACTTACACCTAGTTACATGAACTTAGATAAAGTCACTTCTTTCACCAAACATATACTTCATGGGCGGAACACGAAGGAAATGCTTACAAAGTTTCCAACACTAGCTCAATGTTCAGCATGAATCATGGGGCAGACAAAATGCCGCTGATGAGCTCAACAGCAACTCATCGGAATTTCCATATCACTGGACTTCCACCATCATGTAAACAATGTGATAGTATTGGTCAGACCAAAAGGTGTAATGGTGTATGCTCGAGGGATCAACCACGAGTAAGACAACATTACGAACATCGTTGGTTCTGATTTGACTTGATGATAGCCCATACTCAAGTCAAAGTTTTGACAAGACAATAGATCCAACAACTGATCACGAGGACCAATTGGTGAAGATATCATCTTTCTTCAGTACACACACAAACACAAAGATATCCCTTCAGAAAGAACCAAATTTGGCAAAGCCTTTTATCTTCCAACTCTCCAAGTTGTTGTTTAGCTTAACCAACTAGCTCCGGGGTATCCAACATAGATTCTTGGAGAAGGGGTGGTTTACAAGAAACCAACTTGATCACGAACTCAACATAGCGGTCAGGTGACAACCTGGTAACACTTCCGAGAAGATATCCGGAAAATCACGAACCACCGATATGTTACTAAGCTCGAGAACAATATTGCTTTTCAGAGCAAGACAATATGATCAGATAAGCAAGGAATGGAATAATCCTCACTCATTGATCGAGAAGTGCACCAGAAATAAGGACTAGGTAGCACGATCAGTCCTAGGATGGTGATTCAATAACTAACACGCTGAGAATGAGAATATTGTCCATTTACAAAGCAACGAGTTGGTCGGAGTATTGATTTCACACATCACAATTCACTTGTCGGCATTCCGGTTACAACAACACGGAACCGAGGAATGAATAATGATGGCGAGAAGTATCACTGTATCAAGAGTTCATAGGAGGTTGTGCAATTCCTATGATATTCCTAACATAAAGAGGGCAATACTTAAGGGTTGAACAGAATCAAAAGCTGGATTGGCACTTTGATCTACGGAATACAACTGCTTTGACCCAATCCTGGATATGGATGAGGTACTGGAGTATGTTTCTCCTAGTCATTCCGGGATGGAATGGCTTGACGGATCACATGAATAATAAGCATTGATAACACCAATGCACAACTACTCTTGACCAGCAATTGATGGACGAGGTTCAGAATACAACTAAAGAGGGACAGCTCAAAGGAACATATAATTTTTCTGAGTTATGGATGCATGGATTAGCATGTTATTTCTTCCGGATAACCCATGCAGAAAGGTAGGACTGGCAGATTCACAATGCAGAATGGAGAACTCATCAAGAGCACTCTGGTTGTGATCTTTTGATCCAACAAACTTCTGCCATAAGTGGTTCATAGTATTTGGAAGAAGGAAATACCATGGACCTCGAGGACTATCGCAAAGGTTACTAATATCCTAAAGGAACTAGCAACACTATCGACATGAGATAAGTAGGGTGAATCTCGGGTTCAAGAACCCATGAATAGAATACCTACCACTACATGGCATCACGGGATGCTTTCGAGAATGCTGGCCAGAATCATCACACCGGAACACAAAACATGGCTAGATTACTAGGTGACTCCCTAAGACACCTAGGGTCATAATAATAGCTCCAGCATATATGTCGAGGCAACAAAGTACCTCAACTCACCGATCAGTGTGATTAATCTATGCCAAATGGACATCAGGAACAGGAGGAAGGGGTTTGCAAATGCATCAGACCACTTAGAAACCTGGGATGACTCGGACTGTATAACGGCTATAAATGCTCAAAAGATTTGAGACATCCTGCAAAATGGTGGCATAACCACTCAACATCACAATATCAAGGTTCCGGGACCTTATGAACACACGGAAGTACCGAAAACTGAACTACGGCATGAATCCATCAATCTTATAAGTCAACGAGTTAGTAACACGTCATCCTGATAGATAGATGAGAAGGCCTAGTTTCTTAACCCCGTAGAAAGGAAGAGGGTGACTCAGATCAGAGGGCATGAGATATAAGGAGTAAAAAGAGCCTTACATTCCCTTCCACAATCAATTCCCGTACATAACTAAAGCATTTCTAGACTCGACTTCGACCATTTTGGCTTGGTAATCCTACAGGCAGTCGGGCTCTGATACCAAAGCTGTTAGGACCCTGATTCCAAGTCACGTCGATCTAGCCGGTAACACCTCATATCACTTTGCAGCCTCACGCACGGTATTCCCATGGGTGTCGCCTTACCATGGCCCGGGACCATTTGCGTCTTTTGGCTCACGTATATGATAGTGTCGCTAGCATCCATATGACAGAGAACCCGGGCCGACATGGCTAGTCGTGACCCCAAAGCGGCACTAACCTATGGGGACAGGCATACATGAATCACATCGAGCATGTCGGTCAGCAGCGTGTAAATCCGGGCTGTAGCACTGGGCTAACAGGACTCCGGGAACCTGGGCTGTAGTAGGCTAGGCAAGACTCCGGATGTTACCGCGTGACATTTCCCCGAAGGGACAGACACAGGAACGAAGTGAAACACATGCCGGCCAGTCAAGTGTCCTGAGCAGTAGTGCTGGGCTAACAGGACTCCGGTGAACCGGGCTGTAGCGGACTACTATGGCTCATGGAAGCACAAGACTACATTTCCCCATAAGAGAGGCTGCCAAGGATAAACAACTAGATTGTCGGATCCCACACATACCAAGCATTTCAATCATACACACAATATGCTCGACATGTGTAAATACAACATGGCATCACAACAAGACTCTACGACTCAAACATTTATTCATTAGGCTCCGGGGAGCGAGATATTACAAACATGGGTCTCATGACCCAACAATCATAGCATACAAATCAAGCACATGCGGAAGCTTAACATGTTTGAGTACAGACATCTACAAATGAAAAAGGCTAAGAAGCCTGACTATCTACCAGATCCTGCCGAGGGCACAAGATCGTAGCTGAGGTATCAAGCTAAACGTCAAATTCGACACGGAACTACTAGCGAGACTGACGTCTCTCTGCAAAAACATAGAATAGGCAAACGTGAGTACAAATGTACCCACCAAGACTTACATCAGAACTAACTACATATGCACCGGTATCAACAAAGGGGTAGTGGAGTTTAACTGCAGCAAGCCAGCTTTGACTCAGTGGCTAACCTGAACTACGACTGCAAGCAACTCTTTGAGATGGCGCACACGAGTCCACATATTCACCATATCAATACACCACTATGGGTCCGCTCCCGTCTCCCTACGAGAACGCCATCCATAGCACTCACGCTTATCTTGCGAGTTTTAGAGTATCCACTTTCACTTGTCTATGAACTATTATAGGCAAGCCAGAAGTCCTTTACCGCGGACACGGCTATTCAAATAGATCATTTATAACCCTGTAGGGGTGTACTTCTTCACACACGCTCTCGCCACTTACCACCATGTACACGTCGTGTATCTCGGCAACCTTTAAGCGGAAGCCTGGCGAGGGAGTCGGCCACGACCTGACTAACCACACAAGTCTCTAGTCCAGGTTTATCGCCTATTCGGGTTCCATCCGCGAGGAGATCCGGCCGGAGTTCCGCTCACAGCCCCAAACGATGTGTGCAGGGTTCCCGAGATTCCAAGCGGGCGCCCGGTACACCGTGCCATGGTGTATCTACCGCATCATAGCCCACCCCTAGGGTCAGCGCTACGCACGGCCGCCAACACATATCCTACAAACACCAGAAACTAGTTGCAACTCCTGGACAGAGGACAAGGGTAGTTAATAAGTCGAGAGGGTCCATTGGTTTCGGGCCCAATGCATGGTAGTAGCTGTTCATGGATCACAAACACAGAACTCAGTTCCTAAGGACGGTTTCAATGAGACAACCCACCATGTACTCCTACATGGCCTCTCACCGCCACCTTTACCAAATCATGTTCACACAATTAGCTCACACACAGTAGGACATGTTCATCACTGTTCCAATTCATCCCCGAATCAGACCTGACTCAACTCTAAGCAGTAGCAGGCATGACAAATAAGCATGAATGAGTAGGCACATCAGGGCTCAAACAACTCCTACTCATGCTAGTGGGTTTCATCTATTTACTGTGGCAATGACACATCATGCAGAGGAAAGGGGTTCAACTACCCGAACATATAACAGTTGAATCGTTGTTGTCCTAATGCAGTAAAAGAGAGCGGGAGCGAGAGAGTGGGATTGTATTGGGATGAACAAGGGGTTTTTGCTTGCTTGGCACTTCTGAAGATAGTATAGCTCTTCATCGGTGTCATGGATCACATCATCGAAACCACGTCTACTGAGAGGGGGCAATTACCGGCAACAAGGAAGAAAACAATCAATGCAATGCAACAATATGATGCATGATCATGACATGGAAATATGCTATGATTTTGGCTAATGCAACAGGAAGTCATTTTAATTGAAGTGGAATTCAAAACTATATCAAATACCAACTCCAAACCTATTATGAAATTTGCCCTAATCATGTTTCATCCTAAACAGTGAGGTTAACTTGCTCAAACATGCATGAAAATGGTACATATGGATTCCTTGAATTTTTCTGATCATTTTTCATATATAAATGTTTGCATTTGGAGTTACAGATTAATTTCTATGATTTTTAGAAGTTTTGGCCATTTTCTGAAAATAATAAATCATTTCTGATTTATTTAAAATTCCAAAAAATAAATACGGCGTCAGCCTGACGTCATGGCGATGTCAGCAAGTCAACAGGGGCTGGTCCAGGTCAAACCTGACCAGTGGGGCCCACTGGTCAGTGTCACAAGCTGGCTTGGGTCATTGACGGGTGGGGTCGGTCAGGGGCCACGTTAGCCAGGTCAACGCTAATGCATGGGGCCTCGATGATTAGTTAAAACTAACAGGAATTTAAACTGTGGTTAACTAAGGGCGTGGGGCCCGTGTGTCAGTGGGTCTGGGGGTAATTCAGTTGGTAATTTGTCCCAAATGACGGTGCCACGTCGTCACCACTGGCGTGTGAACGTCGGCGACCAAATCCGCGGCGGGTGTGCACCGGAGTGGCTCGGGTTTCACCTACAGGAGGCTGCTTGGGCCGCGGGCGGTCCCGTTGGAAAGCTGGCACTCGGCCGCATCCAACGGAGGTGGAGGAAGGCCCTGGGGTTGCCGGAGTTGGGTTCGGCGATGAGGTCAAGCGGCGGCGGGGCTCGGGTTCCATGAGCGCACGGCTGCAGCTCGAGGGCGAGGAAACGGAGGTGCTAGACAGCACCTAAAGGTCATCAGAAGCACGCCGGAGCATCTAGTAGGAGCGGAGGGGCTCGGGGCATGGAGTTCACCGGCTACGGCGGACGGCGGCTTCAGGTGCTCGCGCAGCAGCGGCTACGGGGCGTGCGCGAAGAAAAAGGCGGAGGGGAGAGGTTCAGTGGCTCACGGCGAGTCGTCCGGTGCAGACGGCAGGGCCGGGGAGGTGTCGGAGCGAGTGGGGCGGCGAGGCAGATCTCGGGGGACCCGAGGAGGATGAAGGGGTCGGGGACGGTGCTTCGAAGCATCCGGCGCCGCGTGGCTCGGCGGAGAGGACTAGGGAGACGAGGCGGATCTTCTAGACTGCTCAAGGGGACAAGGGGGAGGCGATGGCCGCGGTGGTGCTAGTCAGCGGCGGTGGGCGTGTTCGGTGAGGTGGGGAATGGCGAGGGAGGGGGCAGGGGGGAAGAGACGAGCGGTCGGCGCGATCCAGACGACAGCGGCGAGGTGTGTCGCGGCGTTGTGCTGGCCTCGGGCGGCCAGGCAGGTAGGTGGCGTGGCGCGCGGGGAGCGAGCGCGTGTCGGGCACGCGCCCTGTCCACTGGCGCCAGGAGGACGACGACAGGAGAGCGCCTGGTGGGCTGGGCCTCCAGCTGGGCCGCCAGGTAGGCTGAGGTAAGTCTCTTTCTCTCTTTCTAATTCTGTTTCTGTTTTCTATTTATGTTATTTTGTTTTGAATTAGTTTATAACCCAAATCATTTTAATAAATCCTGAAAATAATTGTGGGCATTAAATGAATTATTACAGAGGCCCTTAACTATTTTCAGAATTATTGGAGCATTTAAAAATATTAATAGTATTTAAATGCCCCAATTCAAATACAATATGGGTTATTCAAAAATCCAGAATGGCCTAAAAATATGTGCATCATTTTTGGCAGAGGTTTTCACCTTTATCAAAAATAATGAACTTTTCTAAAGGGCATTCTGGGTTCATTGAAAATATTTTTATTTTGATCCTAATTGCATTTCATTTAGTGCTAGGGCTTGTCATCCCCATTTCAAATTTCAAACAAATATAGAAATGATGCATGGATGCTTATGATACTAATTGCAATCAAACTCTAGGGCTGTGACGCACCGAGAGTCGTACTCCCCTCCGCGTGGGAAACAACTACCGAGTCTTCCCTGCCTTCGTGTCATCCCCTTCTAGGCCTCATCGTCCACCGCCGTGGTGCTCTCGGTGCGGCGTGGTCAACGTGGTCAAGGAACAACTTCCATCGGACATGGACTGTACGTGGAGAGGCTAACAGCTGGGTCCACGGCCGCAGCAAGGAAGTGCCTCCTTATTACGTGGAAAATAATGATTCCTCCACCTGACAGCTGGGACCCACCGGACGGGCCACTCTATTTCGTGAAAAAAAACGTTTCCCCCTGACTGCTGGGACCCACCAGCTACATCTTCACACGCAAGGAAGTGCGTCCGGGGAAAAACGATTCGCCCCCTGACTACTGGGACCCACCAGCTACATCTTCGCAGGCAAGGAAGTGTCTGACAGTCGGGACCCACCTGGTCGAAGCATACGTAGCGTTGTCATTCTGGTCGCAAACGTGTACGTACATACTGGTCGATGTAGAGGCGTGCACGTGTCGTAGTAGAGGCGCGCACGTAGCATGTACACGTACGTACAGCGGCCAGGGTGCAAGAAAGAAAATACGGCCACGTATGTGTATATACGGGTGGGGTCTCGGACGCCTACTCATGCATACGTACGGCGAGGGATCGTGTACATGGCTGGGTCAGAACAGAGAAACAACATCGTCGTCATGTTTATGGGGAGGCAACGGAATGTGTCGTGTTCATGGGGAGGCAACGGAATGCATCGTGTTCATCGGGAGGCAACGGAACGCGTGGGAGCCAACCGGATGGGTCGGAACGGAATGCGTGGTTGTGTTCATCGGGAGGGCTTGGACGGAACAGGCGATGGAAACGAGGCCTGGCGTACCGCACAATAGAGGAAACGGACGTCCTACGTTCGGAACGGGGTCCTGTTGATCAGGAGGGGCCTGGCGTACCACAAAATGAAGGAAACGAACCTCCTACGGTCGAAACGGTGGTCCTGTTGATCGGGAGGGGTGTGGCGTACCGCAAAACGAATGAAACGGACTTGTGTTGGAGCGCTACAGTCGAAACGGTGGTCCTGTTGATCGGGAGGGATGTGGAGTACCGCAAAACGGGACTCCATGGGATACTGTTCATCTCCACCGTCGACCCCCTCCAGCCTCCACGAGCTATTGTTCATCCACCGTCAACCTCCTCCAGCCTCCACCTGCAACTGTTCATCCACGGGCTCCTGTTCATCCAGCCTCCACCGCGCGCTACTCCACCGGCTACTGTTCAACCAGCCCTCTCCACGGACTCTTGTTCAACCACCCCTCCACGGGCTACTGTTCATCCTGCCCTCCACCGTCTACTGTTCATCCTACCCTCCACGGGGTGGTCCTGTTCATCCAGCCCTCCACGGGGTCCTGTTCATCCAGCCCCAACCGGCTCGATCGATCGGGGTCCTGTTCATCCACCCCCACCAGGAACTGTTCATCCACCCCCCCGACAACACTCACTGTTCATCCAGAGGCAGCATCGATCGGCTTCAGTTAGCAGCAGTAGCGAAGGAATCGCTCGATCAGGTTCAGTTAACAGCCATCGATCGATCGCTCGGGTTCAGTAACGCGTAGCTTGCAGTGCAATCGCTCGGGTTCAGTTAGAGCCCAACGCCTCGCTCAGGTTCAGTTAGAGCCAATGCCTCACACACATGCACGTACGTGTACGAGAGAAACGCGCATCGCTCGGCCCCCGACCTCCCACCGTAACTGGGAACTCCCCAAAATTTTCCTCTCCCTCGCTTCTACCACGATTTTTTCTGTCATGGACGGCCCAAAGAATGTCATGCAGCTGCGTCTCCGGCCCGCCCAGGACGAAAATCCCATTTTCTGTCATGATTTTTTGTCATAGAAGTAGGAGCCCACCACATCTATGCTGATACCGGGTTTTGTCACAATTATCGTCATAGAAGTGTCATATGTATAACAGAAAAAATTTCGTTTGACCCAAAATGTCACGGATGTGTCTTTTTTTGTAGTGCATGAAGAAAGAAATAGCAATAAACTGAATGATCATTATGCTAAGCTAACGGATGGGTCTTGTCCATCACATCATTCTCCTAATGATGTGATCTCATTATCAAATGACAACACATTCCTATGGTTAGGAAACCTTAACCATCTTTGATCAACGAGCTAGTCTATTAGAGGCTTACTAGGGACACAGTAGTATTACAGCAGTGCAACATACAAGTTCGATCTTCACGCACTTTACACCAATATGACCTAAGCGGCAGTGCCACAACTATGTTGCACTATCATTATCAACTTTGCATCTTTTGGCATCAATATTATGAATATGTGTATCACTACGATCGAGATTCAGTAAACCATTCACATTGGGTGTATGACCATAGAAGGTTTTATTTATGTAAACAAAACAACAATTATTCTCTGACATAAATGAATAAATGTATTGCAATAAACATGATCTAATCATATTAATGCTCAACACAAACACCAAATAACATTTATTTAGGTTCAACACTAACCCCGAAGGTAGAGGGAGTGTGTGATGGTGATCGTATCAAACTTGGAATCATTTCCAACACACATCGTCACCTTGCTTTTAACTAGTCTCTGCAACTCCTGTTTCGAGTTACTAATCTTAGCAATTGAACCGGTATCAAATACCTAGGGGTTACTACGAACACTAGTAAAATACACATCAATAACATGTATATCAAATATACCTTTGTTCACTTTGCCATCCTTCTTATCCGCCAAGTATTTGGGGCAGTTCCACTTCCAGTGACCATTTCCTTCTCAGTAGAAGCACTCAGTTTCAAGCCTGGGTCCTAGCTTTGGGCTTCTTCACGGGAGTGGCAACTTTCTTGCCGTTCTTCTTGAAGTTCCCTTTCTTTCCCTCACTCTTTTTCTTGAAACTAGTGGTCTAGTTAACCATCAACACTAGATGCTCTTTCTTGATTTCTACCTTCGTCGATTTCAGTTTCATCATCGCGAAGAGCTGGGAATCATTTTTGTCATCCCTTGCATATTATAGTTCATCACGAAGTTCTAGTAGCTTGGTGATAATGACTAGAGAACTCTGTTAATCGCTATCTTGTCTGGAAGATTAACTCCCACTTGATTCAAGCGATTGTAGTACCCAGACATTCTGAGTACATGCTCACTAGCTAAGCTATTCTCCTCCATCTTGTAGGAAAAGTACTTGTCAGAGGTCGCATACCTCTCGACACGGGCATGAATCTGAAATACCAATTTTTCTGTTCTTGGAACATCTCATATGCTCTGTGCCATTCAAAAACATTTTTGAAGTCCCGGTTCTAAGCCATAAAGTATGGCGCACTAAACTATCAAGTTGTCATCATATTGAGATTGCAAAACGTTCATAATGTCTGCATCTGCTCTTGCAACAGGTTTGTCACCTAGCGGTGCATCAAGGACATAATTCTTCTGTGCAGCAATGAGGATAATCCTCAGATCACGGACCCAATCCACATCATTGCTACTATCATCTTTCAACTTAGTTTTCTCTAGGAACATATCAAAAATATATATGAGCTATTAGCTATATCGCAAGCTATTGATCTACAACATAGATATGCAAAAACTATTAAGAATAAGTTCATGATAAATTTAAGTTCAATTAATCAAATTACTAATGAACCCCCACTTAAATTAACATCCCTGAAGTTATTTATGTGATACATGATCCAAATCAACTAACCCATGTCCGATCATCACGTGAGATGGGGTAGTCATCAATGGTGAACATCTCTATGTTGATCATATCTACTATATGACTCATGTTCAACCTTTCGATCTCCAGTGTTCCGAGACCATGTCTGTACATGCTAGGCTCATCAAGTTTAACCCAAGTATTTGGCATGTGCAAAACTGTCTTGCACCTGTTGTATGTGAACGTAGAGTCTATCACACCCGATCATCACGTGGTGTCTTGAAACGACGAACTATAGCAACGGTGCATACTCAAGGAGAACACTTATATCTTGAAATTAAGTGAAGGGATCATCTTATAATCCTACCACCGTACTAAGAAAAATAAGATGCATAAAAGATAAACATCACATGAATCAAAATATGTGACACGATATGGCCATCATCATCTTGTGCTTTTGATCTCCATCTCCAAAGCATCGTCATGATCTCCGTTGTCACCAGCTTCACAGCTTGATCTCCAGCGTAGCGTCATGGTCATCTCGCCAACTATTGCTTCCACAACTATTGCTAACTCATAGCAATAAAGTAAAGCAATTACATGGCGTTTGCATTTCATACAATAAAGAGATAACCATAAGGCTCCTGTCGGTTGCCTGATATCTTACAAAACTTGATCATCTAATACAATAACGTATATCACATCATGTCTTGACCATATCACATCACAACATGTCTTGCAAAAACAAGTTAGATGTCCTCTACTTTGTTGTTGCAAGTTTTACGTGGCTGCTACGAGCTTCTAGCAAGAACTGTTGTTACCTACGCATAAAACCACAATGGTGTTTCGTCAAGTTTGCTGTTTTAACCTTCTTCAAGGACCGGCCATAGTCAAATTCAATTCAACTAAAGTAGGAGAAACAGACACCCGCCAACCACCTTTATGCAAAACTAGTTGCATGTCAGTCGGTGGAACCGGTCTCATGCGCATGGACATGTAAGGTTGGTTAGGGCTGCTTCATCCCACAATACCGCCGAATCAAAATAAGACGTTGGTGGTGAGCAGTATGGCTATCACCGCCCACAACTCTTTGTGTTCTACCTGTGAATATCATATACGCATAGACCTGGCTCGGATGCCACTATTGGGAAACGTTGCATGGAAAACAAGATATTTTCTATGCTCACACAATGATCTATCCATGGAGATGCATAGCAACGAGGGGGAGAGTGTGTCCATGTACCCTCGTAGACCATAAGAGAAATCGTTTAATTACGCGGTTGATGTAGTCGAACTTCTTCGCGCTCCAACCGATCAAGTACCGAACGCACGACACCTCCCTGTTCTGCATACGTTCAGCTCGGTAACGTCCTCTAGCTTCTTGATCCAGCAAGACGGCAAGGTAGTAGATGAGTTCCGGCAACATGATGGTGTGGTGATGTTGATGATGAAGTGATCTACGCAGGGCTTCGCCTAAGCACTATGAAAATATGACCGGGGGTGTAAACGGTGGCGGGGGGGGGGGGGGCGCCGTAGACGGCTAACAATTGATCTGGTCTGTGCTAGGCGCCCCCCTCCAACATATATGTAGGTGGGAGGGGGAGGGGAGAGGCCAGGGCACGCCCTAGGGGGGCCCTAACCCACAGGTCTTTTCCTAGGATCTTACCTGACTCTTCTTATTTTCCCGGAGCTATCCTAAATTCTTTTCAAAGTTTGACGTAAGAATGATTCATCATCAGTCAAATGCCTTTCTCCAAGATCGGTTAAATTCTTTTCATTGTTGGCTCAATCTCTTCGCTTTGATTCTTCTAGAGCGTCTAAATAATTCATGGTGGTGTTTCTCGTCGTCATTCTCTGCATTTGAAGACCGAAGAAGATTTTTCTCTCAATCTTGCTCCATTCTCTTCAAGATTCGTGATTCTAGCTTGTTTCCATCCTCTCATAATTTGTTTTAGTTGTGAGAATTCTTTTCATCCTTCCGGAGCAATCCAGTAGTCTTTTCAGTCTGACTCTTCGGAGGCCATCATATCATAATTTTTCATTCTCAGCTTTTAGCTATTGTTCTCAAAATCTTACTGGTGCATCATTCAAATATTCTCTAATCAATTCTTGATCTCTTCGTTCTCATGTATCTAAATCCTAGCCAACATTTTCGTTCACTTGCTAATTCTTCCCGGTGATTCATCCTTTTTACTTCGTTCATTTTCAATTCTTACGGTGTTTCGTTCAAGATTTCTCTTCCTTGTTTATCATACCAATTCATTCGTTGTTTCAATCCTACCGATGGTTCGTTGAAGACCTTTCCAAGTTGACGCTATATCTATCTTAATCCTTTCTACAAGAATAAGTAGTATGCCAAATCCGTTGTTTTTCATCAACTTCAATTGGTGAAGGATACGCATAACATAATTCTTATTCTTGCTTCATCCAAATGATGGATTCGTTCCTCCGGAGTTCATTCACAATGACTAATTCTCGTTGTCAAGTGTTCATCTTCTCTTTTTCCCGGAGTTCCAAGCTCTAATTATCACGGAGATCCATCTAAATCATTACAAGGTTTCACCTTGTGTTTCCAACTTCTTTTTATTTATTTATTTTCGTTATTCTTTTTGTTTACTGGAGTTCTTCATGAAGGTTCTACATGATGGTTCATCAAGGATTTATATTCCTTCTCGAAGTGTTCATCGAGATTCTTTTCTAAGGAGCTCAAGCATTCTTCATCTTGCATCCGGAGTGCAATTCTTTCTACCTTATCATGGAGGTGGTATTATGTCATTCTTGATAATTTGAGTTCATGTTTCATGATTCACATGTTATTAAGAATGAGGTATTTTAAATCCATCAACCAACTAGTTGGAGCTATCTTGTGTCATGTTTCACCTAAAGCCTTCCCTAAGGATTGTTGCTATCTATGGTGCTCATAAGTGACCCAAGTTCTTCTTTTATACTCCCGGTGAAATAGCTTTCTCGTCTCCTTGTTGATATCAATCCAATTCTTTTCCCGTAAATGGCTGGTTGTCACCTCATAATTTGAGATGTATTCCATAAGACCATATCAAGGTTATTCTTTTCATTGTTGGTGTTCCAACAACTCCGCTCGACCCGTCTCCTAAGGATGCCTTCTCAAGCTCTTTTGTGGCATAAGATGGCATTTTCTTCTCCATTCTTTTATTTCAATTATCTATCTTCTATTCTTTTGTTCCGGAGCCATTGTGATGTTGCTCTTTTCTCTCATCATCTTGGATCGTGTCATTTTCATGCCTATCCATTTAACGGAGTGTTGTGCCTTTTTGCTCAAGTTCTTTTCGCCTTATCAAGCCTTGCATCTCTTTTCAACTGGAGTGCTATCTGGGATCTTTCTTACCCTTGTTCCATTCATTCAATAGTTACGGAGGCAGTGTATTGTGATTCCAGCAAGTACCTTCTCATCTTACCAAGTTCTTATTCAACTCCTTTTTCTTTTCAATCGGAGTGCCGCCCGAAGTTGTTCTTCCTTGTTCCTCTTTTGCTAACAGAATGTTTTCAACTTCATTCATCTCCGCTGTATTCTTTTCTCGAAATGGCTTAACCTTTTCAAGGTTCTTTGGTTTCACTCGTTTGTCAAAGAAGCAACTTAGTTTTACCTCTTTTCTTTCTCTTCCGTTTTTCCCTCTGGTGCCATTCTAGATCTCGGGACGAGATCCTCTCGTAGTGGTGGAGTGTTGTAGCGCCCCGAGACCGATGTGCCAGGTGTCTTCCAGTTATTCGCTATTGTTGCATTGTCATTTGCTTGTGTGTCATGCATCGCATATCATGTCATCATGTGCATTGCATTTGCATACATGTTCGTCTTATGCATCCGAGCATTTTCCCCGTAGTCCGTTTTGCATTCCGGCGCTCCTATGTCACCCGGTGTCCCTTTCTACCTTTTTTCATGTGAGGGTGTTAAACGTTTTCAGATTGGACCGAGACTTGTCATGCGGCCTTGGTTTACTACCGGTAGACCGCCTGTCAAGTTTCGTGCCATTTGGACTTTGTTTGATACTCCAACGGTTAACCGAGGGGCCGAGAAGGCCTTGTGTGTGTTGCAGCCCAACACCCTTCCAAACTGGCCCAAAACCCACCTAAACCTCTCCCATCATCTAGAGCGTTCGATCACGATCGCGTGGCCGCAAACCGCACCTCATTTGGAACTTCCTAGCTCCCTCTACCTCTATAAATAGACCACTTCATTTTTGTTTTCGGATCTTTTCCCCGAAACCCTCAAACTCATCCCCTCGTGCCGCCGCACGCGTCCTCACCGCGTCGGACATGTCCGCTCGCCGCCGCCACGTCGCTCCGACCAATGGGAGCTCGCCATGTCACCAACGCCGCCTCCTTCCTCCACTCAGGCGCCGCCACCTGGCCCGTACCGCCGCCTCTCCCGTGCGGGCCCGGGAGGCCCAGATCCCCCTGGCCCGGTGCACCGCGCCGCCGCCTGGTCACCCAAGCCGCCCGCTCGCACCTCGCCTTCCACGCTGCCGAACGCCGCCGGCCGCCACGCGCCACCGCGCCGCCATCTCCGCCGTCGTCGCCTGCTCGCACGCCGGCGCGCGCCACCGCTGCCTTGTGCCGCCCCGGATCCGCCCGGGGCTTGCCGGAGCGCACCTCCGCGCCATCGTCCGTCGACCCCGCGCCCCAAGTCCGGCGACCCCGCGCCGCGGCAACCCCTTCCTCTTCTCCGGCGACTCCTTTCGCCAACTCCGGCGAGTTCAAGTTTTCCGGCGAAGATCCAGGCGAACCTCGGGATCCGCATGTGCAAACCCTAGATCCGGTTGACTTTTTGCCCCTCTCTCAGTATTTTTTTGCATTTTTTGCATGCCATAACTCTGCATCCGTAGCTCCGAATCGTGCGTGTAGCATATCAAAATGTTCGTCTCGACAAGTACATCATTTCATCTCATTGCATCATTTTCATTTGAGATCATCTTGATGCCCGAAATGCTGTTGGAAGAGGGCTATGTGATGAATTTGTCAGATCTGTTTCAGCAAATAGCCTTTTGTCATTTTGGCCATGATTAATGTGTGCATGCTATGATCCAGAGCTCTACATGTGTTTTGTTATATGTCATGTTATCTTTACAGAGGTGCTTGCCATGTATTTTTGTGATATTTGTGGTGATTAGCTCAAGCTTGCGAAGTAGCGTGATCGTTGATGCTGATTTCAGGGACTTAGAATTTCACTAAGTCCTTGTCCTGATTTTGTTGTTATGTCATATGTTCATGTTGTTTCCTAGTGATATGTGCCTCTTTTGAGGATGATCAGTAAGGAGGTTTTGTTAAAATTGTGGTGATCTATCCATCCATGTCTTTGTTTGCATTTATGAAGCACCCTAGCTTGAGTCAATCGAGCTCTACTTTTGCTATAAAATGATCCTGGCAGATTGTTACATGTTTAGCGATTTTGTCGAGGATGTTGCTATTGATCCGTGCATGCTATGATGTTGTTCTTGGCATGTCTAGGTTCTATGACATGTCTTCTTGATGGGTGTATGCTTAGTTTGTCATGCCATACTCTGTAGTGAGTGCATCGAGCTCGTAAATATGCCTACTCGTTAACTATTTTGCATGCTCTAGTTTTTCTCTAAGTCTGAATCTGTTTATGTTTTTGCTATGTTCATATGCTTGCAATTGTATTTTATGATCCCTTTTGGCTCAAGGTCACTAAGGGACTTTTGTTAAGTGCTTTGAGTAGCTTCATTCCATGCCTTGCTTTGCCATGTTAACTTTCTGTAGCATATAGTTTTCATGCTCTAAAGTGTGCTTCCTGATGATAAATTCCAGACTTGTGTTAATTTCACTAAGTCTGAAACCTGTTATCATTTGCACTTTTGCCATGCTTGTTTGTACCTGTTAATTGATGAATTAGCCATAGCTCAGTGTTCATATTTTGTCAAGCTTCATGAGGGGATCCCTGCCATGTATTTTGTTGACATGTTTGAGTGATGTAGGATATTTATCTTGATGCATTTAGTTGGTCACTTGCTGATTATCGCAGACCGGTGCCATATTTGTTTTGCTTGCCATTTCCAAACCGTGCATCCGATTCCGGTGATCTTTATATCGATTTCAACCAAAATCACCTCACCTTTCCAGTGGCACTCTTGAATTTCCAAGTTGAGTCTAGTTTCAATAATTCCTTGTCGTAAAGTATGGCACACTAAACTATCAAGTTGTCATCATATTGAGATTGCAAAACGTTCATAATGTCTGCATCTGCTCTTGCAACAGGTTTGTCACCTAGCGGTGCATCAAGGACATAATTCTTCTGTGCAGCAATGAGGATAATCCTCAGATCACGGACCCAATCCACATCATTGCTACTATCATCTTTCAACTTAGTTTTCTCTAGGAACATATCAAAAATATATAGGAGCTATTAGCTATATCGTGAGCTATTGAGCTACAACATAGATATGCAAAAACTATTAAGAATAAGTTCATGATAAATTTAAGTTCAATTAATCAAATTACTAATGAACTCCCACTTAAATTAACATCCCTCAAGTTATTTATGTGATACATGATCCAAATCAACTAACCCATGTCCGATCATCACGTGAGATGGGGTAGTCATCAATGGTGAACATCTCTATGTTGATCATATCTACTATATGACTCATGTTCAACCTTTCGATCTCCAGTGTTCCGAGACCATGTCTGTACATGCTAGGCTCGTCATGTTTAACCCAAGTATTTGGCATGTGCAAAACTGTCTTGCACCTGTTGTATGTGAACGTAGAGTCTATCACACCCGACCATCATGTGGTGTCTCGAAACGATGAACTGTAGTAACGGTGCATACTCAAGGAGAACACTTATATCTTGAAATTAAGTGAAGGGATCATCTTATAATCCTACCACCGTACTAAGCAAAATAAGATGCATAAAAGATAAACATCACATGAATCAAAATATGTGACACGATATGGCCATCATCATCTTGTGCTTTTGATCTCCATCTCCAAAGCATCATCATGATCTCCATTGTCACCAGCTTCACACTTTGATCTCCAGCGTAGCATCGTGGTCATCTCGCCAACTATTGCTTCCACAACTATTGCTAACTCATAGCAATAAAGTAAAGCAATTACATGGCGTTTGCATTTCATACAATAAAGAGACAACCATAAGGCTCCTGTCGGTTGCCTGCTATCTTACAAAACTTGATCATCTAATACAGTAACATATATCACATCATGTCTTGACCATATCACATCACAACATGTCTTGCAAAAACAAGTTAGACGTCCTCTACTTTGTTGTTGCAAGTTTTACGTGGCTGCTACGAGCTTCTAGCAAGAACAATTGTTACCTACGCATAAAACCACAACGGTGTTTCGTCAAGTTTGCTGTTTTAACCTTCTTCAAGGACCGGCCATAGTCAAATTCGATTCAACTAAAGTAGGAGAAACATACACCCGCCAACCACCTTCATGCAAAACTTGTTGCATGTCAGTCGGTGGAACCGGTCTCATGCGCATGGACATGTAAGGTTGGTTAGGGCTGCTTCATCCCACAATACCGCCGAATCAAAATAAGACGTTGGTGGTGAGCAGTATGACTATCACCGCCCACAACTCTTTGTGTTCTACCCGTGAATATCATATATGCATAGACCTGGCTCGGATGCCACTATTGGGAAACGTTGCATGGAAAACAAGATATCACAATGATCTATCCATGGAGATGCATATCAAGGAGGGGGAGAGTGTGTCAATGTACCCTCATAGACCATAACAGAAATCGTTTGATTACGCGGTTGATGTAGTCGAACTTCTTCGCGCTCCAACCGATCAAGTACTGAACACATGACACCTCCTTGTTCTGCATACGTTCAGCTCGGTGACGTCCTCCATCTTCTTGATCCAGCAAGACAACAAGGTAGTAGATGAGTTCCGGCAACACGATGGTGTGGTGATGGTGATGATGAAGTGATCTACGCAGGGCTTCGCCTAAGCACTATGAAAATATGACCGGGGGTGTAAACGGTGGGAGGGGCGCCGCAGATGGCTAACAATTGATCTGGTCTGTGCTAGGCGCCCCCCTCCAACATATATGTAGGTGGGAGGGGGAGGGGAGAGGCCAGGGCACGCCCTAGGGCTAGCCACCGGCCCCCTAGGGTCCTTGCCTTGCCCTGAACCCCCTGCCATGTTTTCCCAAGGGGGAAGGAAAGAGGGGGGAGAGAGGGAAGGAAGTGGGAATCCCAATCCACACTTTCCTTTCCCTCCCCATCTTTCCTTCTCCTCCTTGGCCGGCATGCTATGGGGGGAGCACCAGCCCCTTGTGGCTAGTGTGTTTCCCCTCTTGGCCCATAAGGCCCATATCTTTTGCCGGGGGTGCCCGGAACCCCTTCTGGTGACCCGATAAGTACCCGGTACCCCCTGAAACACTTTCGGTGTCCGAATACCTTCGTCCTATATATCAATCTTTACCTCTCGACCATTTTGAGACTCCTCGTCATGATCGTGATCTCATTCGGGACTCCGAAAAAATTAGGTAACCAAATCACATAACTCATATAATATTATATCGTCATCGAACGTTAAGCATGCGGACACTACGGGTTCGAGAACTATGTAGACATGACCGAGGCACTACTACAGTCAATAACCAATAGCGGAACCTGCAAGCCCATGTTGGCTCCTACATATTGTACGAAGATCTTTATCGGTCGAACCGTTATGACAACATACGCAATTCCCTTTGTCCATCGGTATGTTACTTGCCCGAGATTCGATCATCGGTATCTTCATACCTAGTTCAATCTCGTTACCGGAAAGTCTCTTTACTCGTTTCGTAATATATCACCTTGGGAGTAACTCCTTAGTAATTTGCTTGCATGCTTATGATGTGTATTACCAAGAGGGGCCAAAGATACGTCTCCGATACTCGGAGTGACAAATCCTAATCTCGATTTATGCCAACTCAACAAACACCTTCGGAGATACCTATAGAGCATGTTTATGATCACCCAGTCTCATTGTGATGTTTGATAGCACACAAGGTATTCTTCCGGTATCGGGAGTTGCATAATCTCATCGTCGAAGGAATATGTATTTGACATGAATAAAGCAATAGCAATAAACTGAACAATCATTATGCTAAGCTAAGGGATGGGTCTTGTCCATCACATGATTCTCCTAATGATGTGATCCCGTTATCAAATGACAACACATGTCTATGGTTAGGAAACCTTAACCATCTTTGATCAACGAGCTAGTCTAGTAGAGGTTTACTAGGGACATGATATTTGTTTATGTATTCACACATGTATTTAAGTTTCTGATCAATAAAATTCTAGCATGAATAATAAACATTTATCATGAATAAGGAAATAAAATATAAAATAACAACTTTATGATTGCCTCTAGAGCATATTTCCTTCACTTTTATCCCCGGGAGTCACGACCATACGCCTACAATTATGCAATAGGATCGCAACAAGGATTCCAGACTCCACCACCTACAGAGGAGTCGCGGACACAGGAAGCCAACGGGGAGCGGCCGCGGTCTTCGTGTAACTCGACCACCTAATCGCTTGACGCTTTCCGGTCCTCGAGAAAGGCCAATTGGCCATTGTCGACTAGGGTGATTCATCTATCTACGTGTGTGACCTATTTGTATCTACCTATGTCAGTTTCAGACTTTCCAATGTATGTAAGAAATATCTATGTATGATGAAATAAAAATGCACCTGAATCCTGACATTAAATTAGGGAAATAAATACGGCATTGATAGTGTGTTGTATCAGATCACCTTTGGACCAGAATGACAAGAAAGACCCCCTCGGTTCCCGTGTAGCACCTACCGCTACTGGACCAGGCGGCAACAATGTTTCCCGCGTATATCTCTTGCCATAGTTTCTCGCTTATGAGTTCCCGTGTATACCTCGCACCACCATTTCCCGCCTATATCTCCCGCCATAGTTTCCCGCGTCTGAGTTCCTGCCTATTCTTCTCATCTAAACCTATAAAAAAAACCTCCACACTAAGGTGGGTAAGCACTCTAGTGTAGTCTCGTAGTCTCATCAAGATGTCTGGTTATCCTTTTGATCGTAGTTTTCACCCTAGTATGTCCAAATGTCTTATGCGTTTATCCTCTGATTTCAAGATAGACAATAGAATAGTTCCATGGAATGAACTAATCAGTAGTGACACCTTAATGAATGAGATGAGTCACGCATTATCTAGGTGTAGGTGGCCTTCAAGGACCTTTGAGGAGATACAGAAAGAACTTCTCAGGTTGCATGGAAGATGGAAGAAGCTACAACATACACTACCAAAAAATACACTTCCATCATGATACATGTTTGTCACAGTAGGTCACGTTTTCTGTCATGCATGTACATCCATGACGATTTTATGATAGAATCAAGATAGTCATACTTTTGTTGTCGTATAAATGTTCCATGACATTACCAAAATTATCATCATGAAAGTGTCCACTTCCATGACAATAAATCGCGTGTCATAGAAGTGGTTTCGTCAAGGGTAACCGACACGTGGCATCCACCGTAACGAGTCGCCGCTAAGCTATTGGGTTCCGGTTTGGATTCGATAACCAGTTAATAGCCTGGACCAATGGCGATTTTCCACGTGTAAAATTATCATTCGCCGACGATCCACGTGTCGGCTCAGCGTTTGGGCCCATGTCAACCATCCATTGGACAAGAATCGCCAATGAAATGTTGACGCGTGGGATGGCCCAATAGAGGCCCATATAGGTTTAAAAGTCGGCCCAAGAACAGGCCCACAAGATTTCATCAGATCTAATGGGCCGGCCCGTTAACAACCTAACATTTTCTAGACCAAATTATGGCCTACATTAGATACGGGTCGTTAAATGACTGCAATATTCTGGGCCAGTTTATGGCCATATCAGATCCGGCCCGTTAACATCCTACAATAGTTTGGGCCAAATTATGGTCTATACCTGATTTGGCCCGTTAACTGGCTTTCATTTCTTGGGACAAATTCCAGCCCATAACAGATACGGCCCTTTAACATCTACTGTGCCATCGGGCCCATTGGGGGCCTGATTTGCTCTTCGGCCTCTTAATGGCCCGTTTAATAGTTCGGCCCGATATTAGTTTTGGCCTGTTAGCGGCCCTGTCTACATATGGGCCTCTTTCGGCCCGGTTTCACTTTCGGCCATTTAAAGGCCCAAGTTGCACCTGGGCCTAACTCTGGTCCGTAGTTATTTTTGGCCTCTTAATGGCTCGTAGTCTTCGTGGATACATTCTAGCCCAAACTGCCTATCGGCCCATTAAAGGCCCCTGAGAGTGTTGGGCCTATTTTTTGCCCGTTATACATCTAGCCTGCTTCCCGCCCATCATGTAATTGGGTCAGCCAAGGCCCAAAAACATTTTAGTCTGTTAATGACCCGTCACACGAATGGGCCAATAATGGGCCGATGTATATTACAGCACGCTGTCGGCCCTTGATTTGTTCGCCACAATTAAGGCTTAATCTCATTTTCAACCTTTTAAAAGCCTATATAATTTTCTGGCCCAATTAGGGCAAGCAATTTACTCGGACTTTTAAAGGCCCGAAACTAATAGTGGGCCAGATTAAGACTAGACCTAACTAATGGCCCAAGATGATTGTAGGCCCACGATTTGGCCTGTACTAGCGATTGGTGACCGGCCAGTTTTAGTACGGAAAATATTATTTTATAAACCTGACCTATTGGCTCATTGCACACTAATTAAAGATTACGGCCTTTTCTTAGACCGAGGACAACATAAATAGCAAATAAATTACATCATCGTGACGAAGAATAAACCTAGACTACATGATAACCCACAAGTATAGGGGATCATTTGTAGCCTTTTTCGATAAATAAGAGTGTCGAACCCAACAAGGAGCTAAAGGTAGAACAAATATTCCCTCCAGTTCTATCGACCACCAGTACAACTCTACGCACACTTGATGTTTGCTTTATCGGAAACAAGTATGAAAATAGTTTTTAGGAGTGATACTAGAACTACTTTGGAAGAACAAAACTAGAAGTACTTTGCAAGATAATAAAAGTTAGGTGTTTAGTAAAAGGGTTTGTGTCAACAAGAAAGTTATTTGTCCCTAGGCAATCGATAACAAGTACCGGTAATCATCCTTGCAACTTTATATGAGGGAGAGGCATGAGCTAACATACTTTCTCTACTTGGATCATATGCACTTATGATTGGAACTCTAGAAAGCATCTGCAACTACTAAAGATCATTAAGGTCGTGAAACCCAACCATACCATTATGTATCAAGTCCTCTTTATTCCCATACGTCATACCCCACCTACTCGGGTTGAAGTTTCTATCACTCTTGCAACCCACCATAAGCGAACCATGAACATATTGCAACACCCTAAAGCCGGGGGGCCCTCACATTTGCATGATAACATAGGGCACCGTAGGACAGCACCATAAATAAAATATACAATCATACCAACCAAGATCACGATTAACCCATAGGACAAAACGGATCTACTCAAACATCATAGGATAACCATAGATCATTGGGAAATAATATATGCAGTTGAGCACCGTTGCATAGAGGGGGAGAAAGTTGGTGTTGACAGTAGCAAGATTGTTGATGTAGAACATCGTCCCGATCGTCGCCCCGGCGGCACTCCGGCGCCACCGGGAGAGAGGGGGAGAGAGCCCCCTCCTTCTTCTTCTTCCATAGCCTCCCCCCTAGATGGGAGGAGAGTTCCCCCTCTGGTCCATAGCCTCCATGGACACGGATGGGCAGGAGCCCCTCCAAGATTAGATCTCTCTCTCTGTTCTCTTCTGTTTCACGTTCCTCACATCTGGCCGAAAACCGTTTCTTATATTCCGGGAGATCCGTAATTCCGATTGCGCTGAGATTTTAACACGATTTTTTTCCGGATATAAGCTTCCTTGCGCTCGAAGTATAGATCCAATCGACGTTCGAGGTGGGCACAACCGACCACCACGTGCTAGGGGCCTCTAGCGGGCCCTGGTGTCTTGTGGGCTGTGTGGGTCTTCGTTTGCGGTGATTCCAACTCCCAAAAATCACATATATTCCTAAATAATTCTCCTTAAAATTTTATTACATTTGGACTTCGTTTGATATGGATACTCTGCGATACAAAAAACATGCAGAAAACAGGAACTGGCACTGGGCACTGGATCGATAGGTTAGTCCAATAGATCATATGAAAAGTTGCCAAAAGTATGTAAAAGTTGTATAATATTGGCATGAAACAATCAAAAATTATAGATACGATGGAGACGTATCAGCATCCCAAAGCTTAATTCCTGCTCGTCCTCGTGTAGGTAAATGATAAAAAAGATAGTTTTTGATGTGGAATGCTACCTAACATAAACTTGATCATATGTCTAGTCATGGCATGAAAATTAAGACATAAGTGATTCAAAGCAATGGTATATAATTTGACATAAAGACATCAATACTCAGGCATCCCAACAAACAATCAGGTCTTTCAAAATATCAATGCTAAAGAAAGCTATCCCTACAAAATCATATAGTCTGGTCATACTCTGCCTTCTTAACACAAAGTATTTATCATGCACAACCCCGATGACAAGCCGAGCAATTGGTTCATACTTTTTAACGCGCTTCAGCTTTTTCAACCCTTACGCAATACATGAGCGCAAGCCATGGATATATAACTATGGGTGGAATAGAGTATAATGATATGGGTAAAGATAGAGAAGACAAAAAGTAAGAAAGTCTCACATCGACGAGGCTAACCAACGGGCTATGGAGATGCCCATCAATTGATATCAATGCGAGGAGTAGGGATTGCCATGCAACGAATGCACTAAGAGCTATAAGTGTACGAAGCCTCAATATGAAAACTAAGTGGGTGTGCATCTAATCCTATAATGAAAAATTCCCACTAGTATATTAAAGTGACAACATAGAAGACTCTCCATATGAAAAACATGGTGCTACTTTGAAGCACAAGTGTGGTAAAGGATACTAACAATGCCCCTTCTCTTTTTGTTTACTATTTTTTCCTTTTTTTCTTTCTTTTTTTTCTTTTTTTTCTTTTTCTTTTTCTTTTTATCTCATTGTCCAGAGTCTCATCCCGACTTGTGGGGGAATCATAGTCTCCATCATCCTTTCCTCACTAGTGCACTGCTCTAAAACTGATTGATGATCATCACACTTCTATTTACTTATAACTCAAAAGAAACAAAAATTACAACTCGATACCTATGACAAAGTATGACTCTATATGAATGCCTCTGGAATGTACCAGGATGTGCAATGATCTAGCGTAACATGTATGAAAAATGATCAACGGTGGCTGAGCCACAACTACTACGTTAGCTACATGATCATGCAAAGCAATATGATAATGAATGCTCAAGTCATCAAACGGAAGCGGTGGAAGTTGCATGGCAATATATCTCGGAATGGCCATGGAAAAGCGATAATAGGTAGGTATGGTGGCTGTTTTGAGGAAGATATAATAAGGCTTATGTGTGATAGAGTGTACCATATCACGGGGCTTGGATGCACCTGCGAAGTTTGCACCACGTCTCGATGTGAGAAAGGGCAATGCACGGTACCGTTGAAGCTAGCAAATTGCGGAAAGGTAAGAGTGTGTATAATCCGTGGACTCACATTAGTCATGAAGAACTCATATACTTATTGCAAAAGTTTATTAGCCCTCGAAGCAAAGTACTACTACGCATGCCCCTAGGGGGATAGATAGGTAGGACAGGACCATCGCTCGTCCCTGACAGCCACTCATAAGGAAGACAATCAATAATAAATCATGCTCCAACTTCATGGCATAACAAGAGACTATACGTGCATACTTTGGGAATCACAAACCTTAACACCAATATTCTTACTAAACACAACCGTTTACTAGTACCTCCCACATATTCCATCTCTATATCGCAAAACTATTGCAAGAAATCAAACATATCATATTGAGTGATCCATAAGTTTTATGTAGGATTTCGTGACTAACCATGCAATTGACCAATTCCTGTTGACTCTCTAAATAGATATAAGTGAGGCATGAGAGTTTAATTCTTTCTACAAAAGACCATGCTCAAACATCATAGGATAACCATAGATCATTGGGAAATAATATATGGAGTTGAGCACCATGTTTAAGTAGATATTACAGCGGGGAGAAGAAGTGTTACAACGTTGCATAGAGGGGGAGAAAGTTGGTGTTGACTGTAGCAAGATTGTTGATGTAGATCGCCGTCCCGATCGTTGCCCCGGCGGCACTCCGGCGCCACCGGGAGAGAGGGGGAGAGAGCCCCTTGCTCCTTCTTCTTCCTTGGCCTCCCCCTAGATGGGACGAGAGTTTCCCCTCTGGTCCACGACCTCCATGGCCGCGGAGGGGCGGGAGCCCCTACGAGATTGGATCTCCCTCTCTGTTCTCTTCTGTTTCGCGTTCCCCAGATCTGGCCGAAAACCATTTCTTATATTCCGAGAGATCCGTAACTCCGATTGCGCTAAGATTTTAACACGATTTTTTTTGGATATAAGCTTCCTTGTGCCCTAAGTAGAGCTCCAACCGACGTTCGAGGAGGGCACAACCCACCACCATGCGCTAGGGGCCTCTGGTGCGCCCCGGTGTCTTGTGGGCTGTGTGGGCCTCCATTTACGGTGATTCCAACTCCCGAAAATCGCATATATTCCAAAATAATTCTCCGTAAAATTTTATTGCATTTGGACTTTGTCTGATATGGATACTCTATGATACAAAAAACATGTAGAAAATGGAAACTGGCACTGGGCACTGGATCAATAGGTTATTCCAATAAATCATATGAAAAGTTGCCAAAAGTATGTGAAAGTTGTATAATATTGGCATGAAACAATCAAAAATTATAGATACGACGGAGACGTATCACTATATAACAAAGAAATTGCCACATATTACATCCCTGGGAATCAAAGTTCGCCGCGAGTGATAATAAAGGGCAACCAGACAATAGATTCCATAAACTGGGCAGGTTGCCACCAGTGGAAGTAAACAGGCCAACAAAATAATAGACAGAACCGACAGCACTTCAACACAGTTCAAGAAAGGTTAGCCCGACCCACGAGCTGCAGTGCAAGCAGCTTAGCAACCTGATGAGACTGCGCTTCTTTGACGCTTATATCCACCAACTTAAGCTGCATAGCATCAATAGACGTCATGTACTTATGGTTAATCTTGCATAGAGATTGGAGTTCCAGTCGGATTTGAGCGGAAGAATGTCTTTCTGCTTGAATTTCGGACTGAAAAAGTCGAACAAATTCAGGCAGCTACTTCATCAAGCTTGTACCACTGAGTAAGTTCGACACTACATTTAGGCATGACTTTGTGGTTGTATGCCTACCCTCAAGATGTGTTGCCTTCTTCTCTGAAATATATATTAGAGGGACAAACAATGGGTTCGTCTCACTATCATTGTGGCAGTTCTTCCTAGCATCAGTGTTGTCACCCTGAAAGAGAAACAAGTTGGTAGATAACAGGTTTTGCACGTATAAGCATCAGCGCAGTCAATTCATCTCATTTCTTTGTCAGAAATAAAGAGACACTGTTTAAAATAAAATTACCAAAATAGGCATTGCTCATAGTTAAGACGGCAGGAAATGGCATTGTGCAGGAGCGGCCAGCTTCACCAGACCACTGGATTACAGACCAAGGGCGGCGTTGGATCAAGCATACATGTAGTTCTAAACAACGCATAAGCATGAATGGTGAGTGTACTATCAATTTATACCATTTCAGATTGGTAAATAAAGAGACACAATTTAAATAACATTAATATAATATGGCATTGTTTATAGTTGAGACATAGTAGGATATGACATTGTGTTGGAGTTGGTAGTTTCACCACAACACTAGATTACAGATCAAGAACATAAGCATACACATAGTGCTAAAGAAGATAACTTGCTATGTTTAGTTTATTTACATGGTATGAATAAGGAAGGACAAACTTATGTTTATGTACTTCTTTGTTATAAACTTTGAACAAGCAATTTGATGCAGACGACAAAAATAAATAGTATTTGCACTCATAGCTATCCAAATATACACAACAAAGTTTGAAGGCTCGAGGAGGACAAACTTACATTAGTAGTGAAGACCAGCTCTATAAAGCCCTTGTCCATATTGATGGGGGGTGCAATTCAAGAAGCTTACCACACACTCTTATTCAAGAGCATTGCCTTTATTCTATATTTTGTTAAGAGTAAATATAGATTTAAAAATATAGGAACAAATGGCGATTATCTCTCTCTAATAATAAAGCACGGATTGAGCCTCCGGGCTCACCATCGCGGCCTTTTTTGAAAAAGTCCCTTATGTTTTAGTTATTCAACCCGCAATCCATCGTTAATCTGCCAGACTGAAGGAAAAAACAGTTCGATGGAAAAATACACCCGTACGCATCTGCTCCTCTCCTCGATCCTCACCTTTGCCCAGGCCGATCTATTCCCCCTCGCCGCCGCCACACCCCAGCCCCCTCGCCGTCGCGGCCGCACCTCAGCCCGCTCGCCCTCCCCATCGCCGCCTTCGCGGTTGCATCTCAGCCCGCTCGCCGCCCCCGTCGCAACCCAACCCTTCCTCCCCTCCAATGGATGCCGCCCCAACCACCTCATCCAATAGGAAGCCCCAGTTCGGCAGCCTCTGTTCCCGCCCTTCAGCGGCCACCTCGCCACCCCTCCAACGCCCAGCACGTCCTTATCCAACGCCGCCCTTTAGCGCCCACCCATCCGCCTGCCCGCCCGGCAACGCCCGATTGAATTGTTGCTGCCAAGATCTGCCTCAATGTGGTTTGCATCATTGCGGCGACGACATCGTCGATCTTCGACTCTGACGACTACATCCAGAAGGACTACCATAATTCTCGCGGCTGGTATCCTCTACTCTCATCTCCCTACTATGAATCCTGACTGATTCTCTTCCTCCTCCCTGTGTCTTCCTCTCTGAATTTGGTAGTAGGTATTAGTGCGTAGCAAGTAGTTAATCAGCCAGTGGTGAATCTAGGATAAGAATGGAGGGTGCGCTGAAATCATTAGTCATTGTGCTAAACTGGTACGAGTATGATTTATAGTCTGAATTGTTGCATGGCAAAACAGTACCATGTTCTCTGAATATTTTTATTCCTATGAAATTGTGTGTGCTACAATCCTATCGCATTGGCATGTATATTCTGCATCTCTTGAAGATATTTGTGACATGTTGGCTGCCTTTTCCCCCCTTCTTTGCGGTTAAACGTTTCAGTCTCTAATCCCCTGGTTTTAGGCTATAATCCCTCGATTAGTACTGATATATGGAGTACTTATACAGAGTTGGGGCCGGGCACTACATCTTGCACTCTGAAATTAATAATACATCTTCTGCAATACTGATAGTACTATGAGATTCTTAGTACTCTGATTAGTATTGATATATGCAGCAGTGATGCAAAATTGGGGGCCCCAGATCTTGTACTCTAATTAGTACTGAATTTTTAATAGTTCATATACTCTGAAATTCATCGTACATGACGTAAAGTGCTCAAGGTGCTTGTGCGTACACTCTGCAAACACTGAACATACAAAGTGCACAAGGCTGATATATTTCCCTCCATTTCTGTATGAATAAATCCTAGATCGTTACAAATAACATGCCAACCTTCTTTTCACTTCATGCCACTGTAAGGTTGGTTTGGTGCTGATGCTCCTTATGTCCATGTCATTGTAGATGGCTGTGGAAATTTGGAAAATTTGCCTTTTCTATCAAGATGAGAATCAACAACATAAAGTTCTAGAAGGATTCATGGACAGAAAAGATATCTCCTTTTATGAGTTAATCAAATTGACTAAAGAAGTTGGCTTCTCGCCGGCATATGGTTTCTTGTACTACAGGAAGAAATACCCGCGTGGCAGATGCTATTCTGACATTGCTTCTGACCATGAAATACTTTGTGTTCAGTCTTCCCCTGAAAGTTAGCATAGGAATACACAATGTTTCTTCAGAATGACAGAGCACCAAATCGAGGCAGCAGGTTGCCATCGAATTCCACGGAATAAAACTGACTTGTGGATGTGATTAATCACTTACCAAAGTACAAGTTCATTCTCTGATGAAAAAGGTCAGTGTTTGGGGCGCACTGCGTAGCAAGGATATGTTGTAGGCTATATAGCTCTTCTGTGGACTGTGAGAGGTTGGGGTTCTCATGCTTGCTTGGTCGGAACCTTTTCTTTTGAGTCGATTGATGGACGATGGGCATGAGGGCATCTCTGCACTAACTACGCTGTATGTGTACTCCACTACATACAGATAGCTCGCTCGTCGTATCTCGACAGAAGAAGAACAACTTTGATCGATGGAGATGGATTTCTTTCCTGTTGTTGCGATTGTATGTGCCTTGCCGACTAAACTATCTTCTTTCTTATTTACTGTCAGGTAGCTCTTTCAAAGATAGCTCGCTCGTCGTATCTCGACAGAAGAAGAACAACTTTGATCGATGGATATGGATTTCTTTCCTGTTGGTGCGATTGTATGTGCCTTGCCGACTAAACTATCTTCTTTCCTATTTACTGTCACGTAGTTCTTTCAAGTCCATTTTCTCTAGCTACATGATGTTTTCTTTATAGGCTGTAATTTATTTGGCATTTGTGACAGCCAAATTGTCTTGTCAAACATTCTTTGAAGATTTTTTTTATTGCAATTGACATGTAATTTATTTTCTAAATAACCTATTCTTGATGGAGTCTGATCTCCTTTTTGACATATTCCAATAATAAGTTCTCATGTTCAATAATGCAATTCGGTAGATTATCTTGGATTATGGCATTGGGTTAATAGGATTTCATTGAACATAAATTTTGTTCTGCACAGGGATTCAAACTACAGTGCAATGATTTATTGAAAATCTGCATCTTAGTACTGCCCCATTTTCTGCGATTCAAATCTTCTTGGCTATGATAGATGGTTCAAAAACCATGTGAATCTTGGAACGGATCTGTTCTTCATATGTTATTATAGCCCGTGCATGAACTATTTTAAGACATGTTTACATTAAGGTCATATACATTGTTTTATAAGATGGTAAATTCAAATAACTGTTTGAACCTTGGAAGTGATTCATAATTTTTGTAGCAGGGAAGCTATTTGTGGTGTAATATGCAGCTAAAGGTATTCCAGCATGAGCTTCCATGCACAACATCAGTGCTTAAAGTAAAGGCTTCAGGACTTAAAAGTAAAGTACACCCATGGCTTAACTTAGTTTCCTTTTCTTACAGATAACTTGATTCTCTTGTTACAGATAACTTGATTCTCTGCTCACAACCAACTGGAGCAAGAAATAATTTCACAGGTAGCCTTTTCCTTTTCACTGCTTTGACAACATTATTTTTTGAGAAATGACAACATTTTAACATGGTATCACCCGTTGCAACACGTTGTAATTATGCAGCAACAGATCGCACCAAAGCATAGCCAACCTTGGTCCAAGAAGATAGAGAAGCACTGACAAGGTGGTTCGTTCGCAAGTTGGAGCCGTCCATGAGCTCACTGCTCTTGGTCGCTCACAGCAAAGAACTGCATGTTGGCTGGGATCTTGCCCATGTAATATCTTCAGTACTGTAATGGCAGATTGTACTTATTTTTTTGCAATTTTTTTTGGTGTTTAGGCCATGCTTATTGGGCCAAGAGGTAGACCCCGTATAATGCCGACCTGCTAAATGCGTTTACAGTTTGTGGAAATATGGCTTTGCGGGCCGGCGCGGGGGCTGAATATCCTTTTTACAGGTCCGCTTTGCGCTGGCCGGCGAATCCTCTGTGAATCCTCTTTTACAGGTCCGCTTCGCGGGGTTTGCTTGGCCGCCGCCCGCGCCGGCCCGTAAGTCAGTAATTTGCATTTCAATTTCGGGTCTGAAAAAACATTTCTTCTTCCCAATACCAAAATGAGCATCCACCTTCCTACACACATGTCCATCTCAATAAACTACTGAAATTGAACTGAATAGGTTGACAAAGCCGAATGAAAACAAGAACATACCCCGTCGTTTTTGCATTTGAAGAATACCTATCTGCGGTGTTGCGGCATTGCTATATGTTAGCCACAACACTATCTGGGCAAGGGGGAGAACTTGCATTTTCGCGGCTTGGGGTGGGAATTTTGTTGCGTCCTGCAAAAATATTTGCGGGTTCGACGCGTTTGCGGGGTCTGATCGGACAGCTTTTTTTGCGCGGACCCATATTTTGACGGTTATTTTGCAGGTCGGGGCATTATACGGGGTCTTCTAGAGATGCTCTAAGGAGATATATGATTATATTTTCTCTCGTTGCAACGCACGGGCAATTTTTCTAGTTTAACCTAAGATGCAGAGTACAAATGTAGATACAACATACAGGCAAAAGGCGCTGACAAGAGCAATGCGGAGCTAAACTTCTTCAGTAACATTGGTTTTATTCAATATTTTGACAAGAGTAAATGTAGATCTGATGTGTAGAAAATGGAGGGCAATGGAAAATAAGCTACAAAGTGTACATTAAGAACTAGCTGACAATATAAGTAAAGTGATGAAGGACATCAGATAATTACAAAAACAATGCAGAACTAAATTTATTCATAAGCATTGGATTTATTCTATATTAATGTAAGCATTAATATAGATCTGATAATTTGGAGCGAACTATGGATAAGCAAGCTATAATGCACAACTATGTCACATAATCCACCAAGTATGAATGTAAGGACAGCGGTAGGACAATAGGTACCCACAAGAGCAAAGCAATGACCATCATAGTTGCGATATCCTAGTTTTGCGGCACTGGTTCTATCACCAACATACGTCGGGTGCTATGTGATTTCTCCGGTAGCACCACCTTTTTCAAGGACTTTGCTTGTACTCCTTCAGGTTCTACAATCACCCTCTTCCTTTTGAATGTCTGAAACACAAGAACAACATTTGAATGGAAAAACATGGTATGACGACAAATGGAATAGCTGTTGATAATGGATGGGCATGGCATATTCACATATATCATGAGTGAACTAAGCAGATGGCGGTGCAACGAAGCAAAAGAAATGCAAGGCACCTTATGCAAGATATGTGCAACCGATAAAACCTTGCCAAATTAGAACAGGCACCTTATTGGGTGAACAGGATAGGCCATCTGCCTTTGACTCATTGAGCTCAAAATAGTCATTAGGATCATATTCTGAATACGAATCTATAGGTCGGGAGCATGTGGATTTTATTGCATCCACAATGGACCTCAATCCCTTAATGCCAAGTTTGTTACCCATTGAACTGTTCCGCAATATTCTTCAGATGTGCGCATTCTTATATTCATTATGATTACATACAATATCTGAAAATCATGAAAACATAAATAGTAGTAAGATTATGTTTGTAATGAAGAGGATATTGTAATATAATAGTGGTTTCCTGTAAACCTTAGTGTGCTATCACTGGATTCTGATGAGAGAGCCCATGTGTGTTGTAATATGGTGAGTAGATTAATATAATCTGGCACGACTACACACAAAAATAGGCTCCCTGTTGGGAGCTCCAGATGTAAGGATAGTTGGGAGATGATAGGTTCATAATATACCGTGTAGAAAGTTTATTGCCAAACCATGATAACAAGAGCGCACAGCCACTAGGCAGATCGTAGTGTAGATAATAGGGTACAACATAACCACCATAAATAAATCAGGAATGCAGAACTGGCTAGAAAATACAGGGTTTTGCCACTACTGATATGCAGCTTATTGATCACCTACAGGCCAGCTCTATTCATCTGAAGGTGCACAGTTGTTACTATCAGTGTAGTCTATCAAAGACCGCGCGGCTCCCACCATTTCCGGGATATTATGGCAGATCAACTCGAAGTGCGAAATCATGTAGCAGAACCGGCCCAATAGAGCTGTCGACTGCAGATGTCCCTGCTCCCCTTCCTGACAAGGAACATAATGTACTTACTAAAGAAGAACAGAAGAGAAACATGTTAAAGAATAGAAGGGAAAGCATATTATTGAGATTCCCTTTCTTTCTATACAATGTTGCTAGCCCACCCATGACGAATCAGAGCGCCCAAAGAAATGCCATTCCATGATGTATCTCTATATGTGGCCACATGCATTTGGAAACTCAAGTGGGAGCACTAGCTAACCAATAAAATGTGTGTCTGTTAGCTAATGTCAGTATCATATCACATTCGTATCTGAAGAACCTTAGGACGTATAATTGGTATGTTATTTAGCTTTAAAGGGTGGGTAGCTGCTAGTAGGACACAAAGCACCTACAGAGATCGTAGTGTAGATATAATGGGAAAACCATAAGCATGAGGAGTAAAATCAGGAAAGTGGAACTTGTTGGGCTTCGGATACTAGCTCTCTACAATTGAAGGCGCAGTACTGTTACTATTAGTCTAACTCTAAAAGGTGACACATATGATCGAATACGAAGAGTTTAAAGCATCCATGACAATCGACATGAAGACCAACACGAAGAGTTGAAAGCATCCATGAGAAGCGACTGAATAGACATGTACACTGCAAATGTCCATGCGCCTCTTCACTAGAAAGAACATATTGTACAACTATTATACTCCCTCTGTTCCTAAATACAAATCTTTGTCGAGATTCCACTATGGATCACATACATATGTATATAGATACATTTTAGAGTGTAGATTCACTCATTTTGCTCCATATGTAGTCCATGGAGGAATCTCTACAAAGACTTATATTTAGGTACGCAGAGAGTACTTACAAAAGAAGAACAGAAGAGGAGCATGCTAAAAAGAGCAAGCAGATTTTGGATAATAAAATGTTGGTTGGCCACACATGATGAACCAGAGCGCATGAAGAACGCAACTCCCTATTGTCCCTCGATATGTGGCGCATGTGCTTTTTGAAAGTAAAGTAGGAACATTTGCTGACCAATTAAACATTCTCTGTTTTAGTACATGTCAGCATCATATCAGATTCGTATTTGAGCAACTAAGTTTGGAATTATGAGTGGCATGTTGTTTAGCTTGATGGGTTGAGGAGAACTTCTTGCACGTATGTCTGGAAGCACCTATGATAATGGTACTGAATATATGGGAATGTCTACATGCAAGTCGCCTGACTTTCTTCATTTGGGTCAGTCGACCATTTTAGGCGGTTGGATGAAGATCCTACGTCTCCTAACCCTTCTTCTTCCTCGCCTCTTATTCTTCCCCTAAAGACCACCGCACAGGTCGCCGACCGAACCCCCGGCTCCCGCCCTTCCCTGAACCGCCCACCACCTCCAATCTTTGGCCGCCCCCGGCCATCCCTCTAGCTAACCCCCACACCCAGCCGCATCGAGTTTTGCCTCCGGCGAGGCCGCACCATAGCCCGACAACAGCCCCCCACTACCACTGTCCCCACCCGAAACTCTAAGATAGATAATGGAGCAGCCCACCGGCGAGCCCCTTCCTTCCCTCTGGCGAACTCCCAAAAATGGACTGACCCCAATTTGAAATTCAGTCGATTGTCACTTAAACTAATGTGGAATATAAAAGGGGAAAACCATAAGCATTACGAGTATAGTGGTGCGCGTGCCATGGTGGATTTGAAGGTGCAAACCAGACAAAGGCAACTTCGCAACCAATGTTTGGTTTCAACTAAAAAGTAAGATTCTAAGTGATGGACAAGAAATCATAGTAAAGCGGTGGAGATCTATTTTCTTGCTGAGATAAATAACTGGAAATCTACTGAGGTGTTGAGGGTGTTGTGGTAGTGATGGTTGTTGGCTGTGTGGAGGCAAACCTAGGAGTACAAACGGTGGCAGCGAGGGAAATATCCCGACGCGGTGGACAAGACGGTCGTACGAGCAGCGTTGGCAAGGAGGACGACTGTAACGCCATGCTCAAGCTTGAGCACCCCGGCAAGCCCGCACCTTGCCGCTATGCCTTGCGTCGCACTTTCACAACTGCACCGCTTGCACACCCGCCACCGCGTCACGCACACCCGCTGCCACCTCTTGAGCCCCGCCGTTGCCGCCGTTGCTCACCGGCGCCGTCCGCATTTTCTCTTCTGCCCAGGAGAGGAAACCTGTACCAGGCAAGCTTACCTCAAAAGGAGCAAGCTCCCCTCCTATCATGAACCGACGCATAGCCTGACTGGTCGTCGAGCCGCGCCTCCACCCGAGCGGCCCGAGTTCGATCCCCCGCGGGCACAATAACCCTCCCCCCTTTTGATTTAATTCAGCCTGACAGGAGTACCTTGCATGTCATCCCCTGTAGCCCCCTCCTTCCTTTTTTATTTAATTCCCTGTGTATTCCATTTTAGGAAAATGCCCAGTTTCCATTTTGGGCAGGGCCAAACCTGGACTTACCAGATCAGGCAATTTCCATTTCTAAATCTGGTAGTGTGTTTGCATATGCATTTGTGTGGATTTTCTATAGCAACCTGATGACCCACAAGTATAGGGGATCTATCGTAGTCCTTTCGATAAGTAAGAGTGTCGAACCCAACGAGGAGCAGAAGGAAATGACAAGCGGTTTTCAGTAAGGTATTCTATGCAAGCACTAAAATAATCAGTAACAGATAGTTTTGTGAGAAGGTAATTCGTAACGGGTAACAAGTAATAAAAGTAAACAAGGTGCAGCAAGGTGGCCCAATCCTTTTTGTAGCAAAGGATAAGCCTGGACAAACTCTTATATAAAGGAAAACGCTCCTGAGGACACATGGGAATTATCGTTAAGCTAGTTTTCATCATGCTCATATGATTCACGTTCGTTACTTTGATAATTTGATATGTGGGTGGACCGGTGCTTGGGTACTTCCCTTACTTGGACAAGCATCCCACTTATGATTAACCCCTCTTGCAAGCATCAGCAACTACAAAATAAGTATTAAGGTAAACCTAACCATAGCATGAAACATATGGATCCAAATCACCCCCTTACGAAGCAATGCATAAACTAGGGTTTAAGCTTCTGTCACTCTAGCAACCCATCATCTACTTATTACTTCCCAATGCCTTCCCGTAGGCCCAAACAATGGTGAAGTGTCATGTAATCGACGTTCACATGACACCACTAGAGGAGAGACAACATACATCTCATTAAAATATCGAACGAATACCAAATTCACATGACTACTTATAGCAAGACTTCTCCCATGTCTCAGGAACAAACGTAACTACCCACAAATCATATTCATGTTCATAATCAGATGGGTATTAATTTTCATAAAGGATCTGATCATATGATCTTCCGCCAAATAAACCAACTAGCATCAACTACAAGGAGTAATCAACACTACTAGCAACCCAGGGGTACCAATATGAGGTTTTGAGACAAAGATTGGATACAAGAGATGAACTAGGGTTTGAGAGGAGATGGTGCTGGTGAAGATGTTGATGGAGATTGCCCCCCTCCCGATGAGAGGATCGATGGTGATGACGATGGTGACGATTTCCCCCTCCCGGAGGGATGTTTCCTCGACAGAACAGCTCCGCCGGAGCCCTAGATTGGTTCCGCCAAGGTTCCGCCTCGAGACGGCGGCCCTTCATCCCGAAAGCTTCCTTCTTATTTTTTCCAGGGCGGAAGACTTCACATAGCAAAAGATGGGCACCGGAGGCCTGCCAGGGGGCCCATGAGACAGGGGGCGCGCCTAGGGGGGTAGGGCGCGCCCCCACCCTCGTGGATGATGGGTGGCCCCCCTCTGGTGCTTTCTTCGCCCAATATTTTTATATATTCCAAAACTGACTTTCGTGGAGTTTCAGGACTTCTGGAGTTGTGCATAATAGGTTTCTAATATTTGCTCCTTTTCCAGCCCAGAATTCCAGCTGTCGGCATTCTCCCTCTTCGTGTAAACCTTGTAAAATAAGAGAGAATAGGCATAAGTATTGTGACATAATGTGTAATAACTGCCCATAATGCAATAAATATCGATATAAAAGCATGATGCAAAATGGACGTATCAACTCCCCCAAGCTTAGACCTTGCTTGTCCTCAAGCGGAAGCCGATATCGAAAAATGTGTCCACATGTTTAGAGATAGAGGGTCGATAAAATAAAATAACGACACGAGGGCTCATGATCATTCTTAGAACAACAACATATATATATATATATATATATATATATATATATATATATATTGTCATATGATTTCTTATGCTAGAGTAACAATCTATTCACAATGTAACGTATGAATCAGAAACTTCATTGAAAATTAACAAACTATAATCTCAGTCACTGAAGCAATTGCAATTTATCATAACGTTGGAAAGAGTCAATATAAGAGCTTTTAAGTAAGTCCACCTACTCAACTATCATTTAGTCTTTTACAATTGCTACCGCTCACACAATACTTATGGGTATGAAGTTTTAATCGGACACAGAGAAAGATAGGGGCTTATAGTTTTTCCTCCCAACCTTTTACCCCAAGGGTAATGTCAACAATAATAGTTTATGAAAACCCACATCCAAGTAGCTATATATATCAGGATCTTTCCAACACATAGTTCTTGCCAAAGGATAAAATGTAAAAAGGAAAGGTGAAAATCACCATGACTCTTGTATAAAGTATAAGACAAAAATAAAAGGTAGGCCCTTCGCAGAGGGAAGCAGAGGTTGTCATGTGTTTTTATGGTTGGATGCACGAAATCTTAATGCAAAAGAACGTCACTTCGTATTGCCACTTGTGATATGGACCTTTATTATGTAGTCCATCGGTTTTATTTCTTCCACATCACAAGATCGTATAAAGCTTATTTTCTCCACACTAATAGATCATACATATTTAGAGAGCATTTTTTATTCCTTGCAACAATGAAAACTTACTTGAAGGATCTTACTCAATCCATAGGTAGATATGGTGGACTCTCATGGCAAAACTGGGTTTAAGTATATTTGGAAGCACAAGTACTATCTCTACTTGGTGCAAAGAATTTGTCTAGCATGAGGGGGAAAGGCAAGCTCAACATGTTGGATGATACATGACAATATAATTTATTTTGGATGTAAGAAAACATAACCCATTACGTTGTCTTCCTTGTCCAACATCAACTTTTTAGCATGTCATATTTAAATGAGTGCTCACAATCATAAAAGATGTCCAAGATAGTATATTTATATGTGAAAACCTCTCTTTCTTAATTACTTCCTATTAATTGCAACGATGACCAAGACTATGTTTGTAAACTCTCAACAACTTTTATTCATCATACTCTTTATATGTGAAGTCATTACTCTCCATAAGATCAATATGATCTCTTTATTTCTTTTTATTATTTCTCTTTTTTCTCAAGATCATAGCAAGATAACCAAGCCATTGACTCAAAACTAATATTTGTTATATATAGCTCACGAACTCGTTTACATAGAAGGATCGTAAAGCAAAACTCAAAACTAGATCATACTAAAGCTTTATTCTACGATATAACCAAAAGGAACGAACTAAGAAAAACGGTAAAGATAGTAGTGTGATGGTGATGCGATACTGGGGCACTCCCCCAATCTTGGCAGTTGCCAAGGGGAGTGCCCATACCCGATACTCAGTCCTCCTTTGGTGGTGATGAAGATGGTGTTGGTGATGAAAATTGTGCCTTCAACTTTTTCATATTGTAGTTGAGGAGAGCAATTTCCTCCTTTAAATTATCGACCTCTGACTCCAGCTTCAAAATCTTGTCACATAAATCTCCTTTGCTTTTCTGCCGGAAACGAGAAGGAATAGATCAGTCATTAGACCAGTTAGCCCTCTTAGGGAGGCTAGACTTCTTGAACTTCACGTGCATATCCCCAGGTTGAGGTACAGGAACCTCCTCTTCCTGCTGCTGGGGAGCCACTATGTACAAGACTACTGCGTACTACCAATTTTTCTTTCGAGATGTGGTGGCTCATGTGGCTTTTCGTTGTCTTTGGCGCACCAAGTGTACCCCGAAAATCAAAGTCTTCAGTTGGTTTTTACTTTCTGACCGCCTCAACACACGAAACATGCTAAAAAGGAGACATTACAACATTGGATCTAACCTTGACTGTCTATTGTGTGGTCATCACGTTGAGGAAATGGCGGAGCACCTCTTCTTCCACTGCGCAGTGACTGAATATCGTTTGGGGCTCTGTTGGAAACATGATGGATCTTGTTGAACAAATGAAGACACAATACCTGCGCAAGATGGTCATGGAAATCTTTCTGGTGGCTACTTGGAGCCTCTGGAAAGAGCGCAACAATAACTATTTTAGGCACATAGTGCCTTCCATGGTCTCATGGTGGGATCGGTTCAAGAGTGACTTTAGTAACATCCAATATAGACTACCAGAACACAAGAGACATGTTGTCTCTTCCCTGCTGCAAGACCTAACGCAGGACTCTAATTAGCTCTATAGTGTTGTAGCTTAGTCTGCCATATTGCTCACCTTTGTAACTACCTCCATGTAACAGCTTCTTTGATTTTTTTAATACATATGCAGTAGGAGCCTTTCCTACTGTTTTAACCCTAAAAAATGAGATGTGAGACGCAGCTCTCTCCGTCGGAGTCTTGAGATGACATCTTGCTCTAAATCTGCAGCAGAGATAGCTCGAAACAAAAACATAGGATTGTGTCGTGGTACGGTGGTCAAAACCTTCGGGAGACTATATAATGAATTTTTACTGACCAAAAGAAGTATCGTGCAAGAAAACAGAATCCGGAGGGCACACGAGGTGCCCACGAGGCAGGGGGCACGCCCTCGTGTCCTTTCCAGGCTGCTTCTTATTTTCCTATTTTCTTAAATATTCCAAAACGGAAAAAAGTTGGCTATTAGTATTGTTTTGGAGTCGGTTTACTTACGTACCACATACCTATTCCTTTTCGAAGGCTGAAACGTTATGGAAAGTGTCCCTTATATACTCCTTCGGGGTTACGGTGTCAATAACATTAGTTTAAACATTTATGGGATTACCTCAGATATAATGTTTGATTCTTTGACTATTCACCACCCTCGGATTTGTGCCTTCAAAGTTGTTGATTTTTATGGCACCGGAACGATAAACCTCCTCAATAACATAAGGACCTTCCTATTTAGAGAGGAGTTTTCCTGCAAAAGATCTTAAACGAGAGTTGTATAACAGAACATAATCACCTACATTAAACTCACGCTTTTGTATCCTTTGGTCATGCCATCTTTTAACTTTTTCTTTAAACAATTTGGCATTCTCATAGGCCTGGGTTCTCCACTCATCAAGTGGGCTAATTTCAAATAGTCTCTTCTCACCGGCAAGTTTGAAATCATAATTGAGCTCTTTAATGGCCCAATATGCCTTATGTTCTAGTTCGAGAGGTAAGTGACATGCTTTTCCATAAACCATTTTATACGGAGACATACCCATAGGGTTTTTATATGCAGTTCTATAGGCCCATAATGCATCATCAAGTTTCTTTGGCCAATTCTTTCTAGATCTATTAACAGTCTTTTGCAAAATTAATTTAAGCTCTCTATTACTCAGTTCTACTTGACCACTAGACTGTGGGTGGTATGGAGAAGCAATTCTATGATTAACATCATACTTAGCAAGCATTTTACTAAAGGCGCCATGAATAAAATGTGAACCACCATCAGTCATTAAATATCTAGGGACTCCAAACCTCAGAAAAATAACTTCTTTAAGCATCTTAATAGAGGTGTTATGATCAGCACTACTAGTTGGAATAGCTTCTACCCACTTAGTAACCTAATCAACAACAACTAAAATATGTGTATACCCATTAGAGGAAGGAAATGGTCCCATATAATCAAAGCCCCAAACATCAAATGGTTCAATAACAAGTGAATAATTCATAGGCATTTCTTGACGTCTACTAATATTACCAATTCTTTGACATTCATCACAAGACAAGACAAACTTACGGGCATCTTTGAAAAGAGTAGGCCAATAAAAACTGGATTGCAATACCTTATGTGTAGTTCTATCGCCAGCATGGTGTCCTCCATAAGCCTCGGAGTGACACTTGCATAGGATCTATTCCTGATCATGCTTAGGTACACAACATCGAATAACACCATCTACTCCTTTATAAAGGTGTGGGTCATCCCAGAAGTAATGTCTTAAATCATAGAAAAACCTTTTCTTTTACTGGTATGTGAAACTAGGTGGTATAAATTTAGCAACAATGTAATTAGCATAATCAGCATACCATGGAGCAGTGCAAGAAGCATTTATGACAGCTAATTGTTCATCAGGAAAGCTATCATCTATAGGTAGTGCGTCATCAAGAACATTTTCTAACCTAGACAAGTTGTCTGCAACGGGGTTCTCAGCTCCCTTTCTATCAGTAATATGCAAATCATATTCTTGTAGTAGAAGAACCCATCTAATAAGTCTAGGTTTAGCATCTTTATATTCCATAAGATATTTAATAGCAGCATGATCGGTGTGAACAGTTACTTTAGAATCAACAATGTAAGGTCTGAACTTATCACAAGCAAATACAACTGCTAAAAATTCCTTTTTAGTAGTAGCATAATTTCTCTGGGCACTGCCTAGAGTTTTACTAGCATATAGGATAACATTTAATTTCTTATCAAGTTTTTGTCCTAGAACAGCACCTACAGCATAATCACTAGCATCACACGTAATTTCAAAGGGTAAATTCTAATTAGGTGGCTGAACAATAGGTGCAGAAATCAAGGCTTTCTTAAGTATTTCAAATGCTTCTACACAATCATCATCAAAGACAAGAGGAACATCTTTCTGTAAGAGATTAGTCAGAGGCCTAGAAATTTTTGAGAAGTCTTTAATGAACCTCCTATAAAAACTGGCATGGCCAAGGAAACTTCTTATACCTTTAATGTCCTTAGGACACGACATCTTTTCAATAGCATCAACTTTAGCTTTATCAACTTCAATACCTCTTTCAGAAACTTTATGCCCCAAGAAAATACCTTCATTAACCATAAAGTGTCACTTCTCCCAATTCAAGACAAGATTAGTTCCTTCACATCTCTACAAAACTCGATCAAGGTTGCTTAAGCAATCATCAAAACAAGTTCCATATACAGAAAAATCATCCATGAAAACCTCAACAATCTTTTCACAAAAGTCAGAGAATATAGTAGTCATACATATTTGAAAGGTAGCAAGTGCATTACATAACCCAAAAGGCATACGTTTATAAGCAAAGGTACCGAAAGGGCAAGTAAAAGTGGTCTTTTCCTCATCCTCTTTCGACACATGTATTTGAGAGAAACTAGAATAACCATCTAGAAAGCAAAAATGTGTATGTTTGGATAATCTTTCTAGCATTTGATCAATAAAAGGTAGAGGGTAATGATCTTTTCTAGTAGCTTTATTTAATTTGCGGAAATCAATTACCATTCTATAACCTGTAACAATTCTTTATGGGATCAATTCATCTTTATCATTAGGAACAACAGTAATACCTCCCTTCTTAGGGACACAATGGACAGGACTTACCCACTGACTATCAGCAACAAGATAAATTATACCTGCCTCCAGAAGCTTTAGTATTTCATTTCTTACCACTTCTTTCATCTTAGGATTTAACCGTCGTTGGTGATCAACAACCGGTTTAGCGTCTTTCTCCAATTTTATTTTGTGTTGGCATAGAGTGGGACTAATACCCTTAAGATCATCAAGAGTATATCCAATAGCAGCACGATGCTTCTTCAGATTTTTCAATAATCTCTCTTCTTCCTGCTCTGAGAGGTTAGCACTAATAATAATAGGATATAGCTTCTTTTCATCAAGATAAGCATATTTAAGAGTATTAGGTAATGGTTTAAGCTCAAACACGGGATCCCCTAGAATTTCAACAGGCAGATTGTGCTTCAGGATAGGTCCTTGTTTAAAGAATACTTCATCTATTTCCCTTCTTTCATTCATAAACATATCATTTTCATGGTCTAGCAAATATTGTTCTAAAGGATCATTAGGAGGCACGACAATAGAAGCAAGACCAATAATTTCATCTTTCCTAGGCAATTCTTTATCATGGGGTTGTCTACGAAATTTAGCAAAATTAAAATCATGAGATATATCCCCTAAACCAATAGTAACAACATCCTTTTTGCAATCTATCTTAGCATTAACAGTATTCAGGAAGGGTCTACCAAATATAATGGGACAAAAGTCATCTTGAGGGAACTAAGAACAAGAAAATCAGTAGGATATTTAATTTTCCCACACAAGACTTCAACATCTCTAACAATCCCAACTGGTAAAATAGTATCTCTATTGGCAAGCTTAATCGTAACATCAATACCTTCTAACTCGGCAGGTGCAATATCATGCGTAATTTCATCATATAAAGAATGAGGTATTGCACTCGCACTAGCACCCATATCACATAAGCCATGATAGCAATGATCTCCTATTTTAACAGAAATAACAGGCATGCCTATAACAGGTCTATGTTTATTTTTAGTATCGGGTCTAGCAATTCTAGCAGCTTCATCACAAAAGTAAATAACATGCCCATCAATATTATCAGCCAAGAGATCTTTAACCATAGCAATACTAGGTTCAACTTTAATTTGCTCAGGAGGTGCCGGTGTTCTAGTATTACTCTTACGAACCACAGTTGAAGCTTTAGCATGATCCTTTATTCTACCAGTGAAAGGTGGTTTCTCAATATAAGCAGTAGGAACAATAGGATCAACATTATAAGTGATAGTCTTTTCTTAAACTTTAATAGGTTCAACTACTTTTACTTTAATGTGAGGATGATATTTAAGACACTTCTCCTTAGGGAGATCAACATGAGTAGCAAATGATTCACAGAAAGAAGCTACTATCTTAGAGTCAAGTCCATATTTAGTGCTAAATTCACAAAAAGCATCGATATCCATAAAAGATTTAACACAATTAAACTTAGGTGTTATACTGTAACGCCCTCGATGCGGCTATATCTCCCACGTGTCGAAGCACGACTTAGAGGCATAACCGCATTGAAAGCAATGTCGCAAGTGAGGTAATCTTCACACAACCCATGTAATACATAAGGGAAAGAGATACATAGTTGGCTTACAATCACCACTTCACACAAATACATAAATAAAGCATTACATCAACCAGTTACAAACAAGGTCCGACTACGAAACCAAAATAAAAGAAGAACCCCAAATGCGACAAAGGTCCCTGATCGACCCCAACTGGGCTCCACTACTGATCAACTAGAACGAAACAACACAAAGGACAAGATCTTCATCGAGCTCCTCCTTGAGCTTGGTTGCGCCATCTGCACGGACTCATCGGCACCTGCAAACTAGTTTTGGAAGTATCTGTGAGTCACGGGGACTCAGCAATCTCGCACCCTCGCAATCAAGACTATTTAAGCTTATGGGTAAGGTAAAGGTAAGAGGTGGAGCTGCAGCAAGTGACTAGCATATATGGTGGCTAACATACGCAAATGAGAGCGAGAAGAGAAGGCAATGCACGGTCGAGAAACTATGATCAAGAAGTGATCCTAGAACAACCTACGTCAAGCATAACTCCAACACCGTGTTCACCTCCCGGACTCCGCCGGAAAGAGACCATCACGGTAACACACGTTGTTGATTCATTTTAATTAAGGTCAACTTCAGGTTTTCTACAACCGGACGTTAACAAATTCCCATCTGCCCATAACCGCGGGCACGGCTTTCAAAAGTTCAAATCCCTGCAGGGGTGTCCCAACTTAGGCCATCACAAGCTCTCACGGTCAACGAAGGAATAGACCTCCTCCCGAGACATTCCGATCAAACTCGGTATCCCGGTTCTACAAGACATTTCGACAGGGTAAAACTAAACTAGCAACACCGCCCGAATGTGCTGACAAATCCTGATAGGAGCTGCACATATCTCGTTCTCAGGGCACACTCAGATTGTCTAAACTTCTGGTAGGCCAGCCCAGAGTTGCCCCTGGTGGCCACCGGCGGCTGACAGTTTGGACCAACACTCAGAGGAGCACTGGCCCGGATGATGACCCTTGAGTCCACGAAACCCAAGGGAAAAAGAGGCTAGGTGGCGAATGGTAAAACCAATGTTGGGCATTGCTGGAAGAGCTTTACTTAAGGTGAACTGTCAAGGGGTTCCCATAATAGCCCAACCGCGTAAGGAACGCAAAATCCGGGAACATAACACCGATATGATGGAAACTAGGGCGGCAAGAGTGGAACAAAACACCAGGCATAGGGCCGAGCCTTCCACCCTTTACCAAGTATATAGATGCATTAAATTAAATAAGATATATTGTGATATCCCAACAAGTAAACATGTTCCGACAAGGAACAACATCTCCATGTTCCAACAAGGAACAAACTTCAGTCTTCACCTGCAACTAACAACGCTATAAGAAGGGCTGAGCGAAGCGGTAACATAGCCAATCAATGGTTTGCTAGGACAAGGTGGGTTAGAGGCTTGGTTCAACAATATGGGTGGCATGATGAGCAAGTGGTAGGTATCGCAGCATAGGCATAGCAAAAGAGCGAGCAACTAAGCAAGCAAAGATAGAAGTGATTTCGAGGGTATGGTCATCTTGCCTGAAATCCCACAAGGAGGAAGAACGAGTCCATGAAGAAGACAAACGGACGTAGTCGAACAGATCCTCACAATCGTGACGTTATCGGAACCAACCCAAAGAAGCAACACCGGAAAAGAAGCACACAACATAGTAAACAACCACCACATAGACATGGCATGATGCGCAAACAAGAATGATGCATGTCCGGTTTAAAGAGGGCATGGCATGGCAAAGTGCAACAAACAACACTACAAATTAAGTGGAGCTCAATATGCAACGAGTTGCATATTGATGAAAAACCACATCTTATTTAGTTCTCTCTCGTTTATGTACCCAACAAGATTAAATGTTGTTAGCATGGCAAGAGGTGAAGCAAATGAAAACTACCTATCTAGTCAAGGTTAAATGAGGCCGGAAGCAACGAACAACAATTCCGGAAACTCCACATGAGCATATTATAGATTTGGTACTTTTCTGCCCTAAACACAATTTTAGAGTTGTTTAACATGCAAATAAAGGTCACCATGTTAAACTAGGCATTTTTCTACCCCAATTACATATAAAGTTTACTAAAATCCGAGCTACGGTTGTTTAGTTATGAAATAAATCATTTTAACATGCCATCTAGCAAATTTAATCAAACAACATTTTAAATATTTTAAACATAGATGAAAGTTGCATATTATGAAACTAGATGAAATTCTAAGCAAGTTTCATATATAATTTATTTAGATCCGTTGCACGGTTGTGGAGTTATTAAATGCATGAAGTTTAGGGGGCTTTCTGTAAAATAGTAACTCTGAGGATAAATGCTAAAAACGTAGCACACAAAAAACATACTATGGGCCAAAACTAGGCGTACAGAGCATGGCCCAACAGTAGGGAAGAAAAAAAGGCACTCAGGGGAGGTGACCTCACCCAGTGGGCTTCAGCCCAGGTTGGAGGAGCGGTGGGCCGTCTCGGCGCTGGATGCGGCCCACGCGGTCGGTGTGCCTGCCGTCGTCCTCCTCCTTGATCCAGAGGGGATCGAGGGAAGGCAGGGCGGCACGGCCCTCGGGAAACGGCGAGGCGAGGGGCACGGGAACGGCACCGGAGGTCGGATCCGGGGCCGATGGGCGAGCTCCAGCCGACTCTAGGACGAGGATGGCGACTCCTACCAGATTGGTGGTGGCGAAGCTCCTGCAGCTGCACTCATGGCGGTGAGGCATGACGAGAGAGAGAGGAAAGAAAGGCAGGGAGAAGGAGGTGGAGAACGGTAGCGCGACCTGACTGGTCGCCGGCGACGGCGGACTCCGGTGACCCGCCGGAGCAGCAAACGATGGTGGGAGGCGTCACACGAGGATTGGTGGCGAAGGAGCTCGAGGGCAGCGAGTCTCTTGCGGTTGCGGGCAGCGATGCGACTCGTCCGGGCCCAGATGGGCTCGAGCGGGCCTCGATCTGGGTCGGGCGGGCCGACGCGAGGTGGGAGGAGGGAGGCGCTGGCAGGGGCACGTGGCGTGCTGCCACTGGCCCTAGGCGGCGGCGACGACGGGTTCAGGTGGCGGCTTGCCCGCTGGGGCAGCGCCAAGTGGCGACGGCGGGTTAGGCCGGCACGGAATGCGAGGTGGAGGTGGGAGGAGGCTCGCGGCGCGCTGATTTTGAGGAGGGAGTTGTCTGCTGCCAAAAATGGAAGGGGAGGCTTCCTTTTATAGACAGGGTTAGGGTTTGAGGGGTTAGGAGGGTTTTTGGACCGTGCGATCGCCATCGGACGGCTCCGGACGCAAGAAGGGGTAGGTTGAGTCTAGTGGGCTGTATAGAGGGCCATGGACTGAGAGGAGAGGAGAGAATTGCAGCCCGACAACAGTTTCCGAAGACCGAAAACGTCCGACGAAAAGACCGGCTATACTGCCGCTATAGTTTAACGGTTGGGCTATCAAACGAACTCCGAGTGCGATGAAACTTGACAGGCGGTCTATCTACACTATAACAAGACCACACGCCAACTTTCAACCCATTCCGATAACATTTTCTGGCCACTTATAAAATACTATTTCGGACATGCCGCGGGCGCGTGCAAGTGTGGTTGGGCTCAAAACGGACAACGGGCGGAACGAGGAGGCCGGGATAGATGCAAGTTTTGAAAACATGAAGATGCAATGCGGATGATGACATGGCAAGATGTGACATGCAAGCAAAAGACAAGGCAACAATAGCGAATAACTGGAGGACACCTGGCACATCGGTCTCGGGGCGTTACAACACTCCACCACTACGAGAGGATCTCGTCCCGAGATCTAGAATGGCACCAGAGGGATAACGGAAGAGAAAGAGGAGAGGTAAAACTAAATTGCTTCTTTGGCAAATGAGTGAAACCAAGGAACCTTGAAGAGGTTAATCCATATCGAGAAAAAAAATACACAGAGACGAATGAAGTTGAAAGCACTCCGGTAGGGAAGAGGAAAACAAGGAAGAGCAAATTCGGACAGCACTCCGGTTGGAAAGAGATGAAAGACTTGATAAAATGAAAGATCATGAGCAAAGGGGCATAACACTCCGGTTAAAAGGATAAGCATGACAAGGACAAGAAGAAGGTTCGAAAAGAGCAGCAACACAATGCCTCCGGGAGAAAGAAATAGAAGAAAGATGATTAAAATAAAAGAATGGAGAAGAAAATGCCAACTTCTGCCACAAAAGAGTTTGAGAAGGCATCCTTAGGAGAAGGGTCGAATGGAGTTGTTGGAACACCAGCAACGAAAAGAACAAGGCTGTAGTGGGCTTATGGAGAACATCTCAAAACTATGAGGTGAAATTCTGCCACTAACAGAAATGATATATTAGATTGATAACAACAAGGCGATGAGAATCTTAATTCACCGGGAGGATAGATGAATAACTTGGGTCATTTATAAACACCATAGATAGCAACAATCCTTAGGGAAGGCTTTAGGTGAAATATAACCCAAGATAGCTCCAATGACGAGATTGATGGATTTAAAATATCCCAATCTTGACAGCATGTGAATCATTAAAGCATGAACTCAAATTATCAAGAATGACATAATACCACCTCCAATGATACGGTAGACAGAAATGCACTCCGGATTACAATATGAAGAAAACTTGAGCTCCTTTGAAAAGAATCTCGATGAACACTTCAAGAAAGAATTAAATCCTTGATGAACCATCATGTAGAACCTTCATGACGAACTCCGGTAACAAAAGAATGATCAAACGGAAAGGAAGATGAGAAGAGTAAGGTTGAAGCCTTGCAATGATTAGATGAAGCTTAGCAACGAGATAAAGAGAAAACTTGGAACTCCGGTAAAGAAAGATGAACAAATGGAAACAAGAATTTGATGAGCCTCTGGAATAGGGAATTAACCACTTGGATAAAACAAGAATTAGAATTACATTATGCTTATCCTTCACCAATTAAATTGATGACAATCAATGGATTCGACATATTACTTATTCTCGTAGAAAAGATTAAGATAGATATAGCGCCAACTTGAGAAGGTCTTCAAAGAACCACCGGTAGAATTTGGAAAACAACGAATGAGTTGATATGATAACCATGGAATAGAATCTTGAGCAAACCACCGTAAGAATTGGAAATGAATGAAGAGAAGATAAAGAAACACCGGGAAGAATTATAAAATGAACGAAGATGCTTGAGAGGATTTAGATACATGAGAACGAAGAGAACACGAGCCGATTAAAGATCACTTGAACGAAGCACCGGTAAAATTTAGAGAATGATAGCTGAAAGCTGAGAATGAATAATTCTTAGATGATGGGCTCCGGATGAACAAACTGAAAAGGCTCCTGAATTACTCCGAATGGTTGAAAAGAATATCTCACAATCGCAAATAATTATGAGAGGATGGCAACAAGATAGAATCGCAAATCTTGAAGAGAATGGAGCAAAATTGAGAGAAAAATCTTATTCGGGCTTCAAAATCCGAGAATGACGACGAGAAACCCCACCATGAATTATTTAGACACTCCGTAATGAAGAATGGAAAGGTTGAGCCAACGACGAAAAGAATTTAACCGATCTTGGAGAAAGGCATTTGACTGATGATAAATCATTCTTACGTCAAACTTTGAGATGAATATGAGAATAACTCCGGAAATTAGAAGAGTCAGGTAAGATCCTGGGAAAAGACCTGTGGGTTAGGGCCCACTCAAAAGAAGCACCGTAGAATGATTTGAAAGAGAGATTGCACCGGTTGAATTAAAAGGCTTGAATGAGATAACATCCTCAAAATAGCTTGAACGGATTAAGAGTGGAAACACGAATCTTTTGAGATATCTTTAGCACTCCAGAACAAATGGATGGCGAGAAGTGAATGATTATGAGGTGCACCGGCATAAGAAAAAACATTGGACAAAAAGAAAAGACAATGCTCAATACTAAAGTTTGAATTGGATCCACCGGAGAAGGAAAATGAGTGAGGAATGACGAACTAGAAGAGCATCTTCATGTGAACCACCTGGTAGAACATTGGAAGAAAAGAATGAAGAGACTTCACAAGAATAAAAGGATGCTTGATTAAGAAATCCGAGTCCTTGAAGAAAAGGGTGGGAGGGCGGGAAAACAAAGGCAGCTTGGGACGAATGAAATGAATACCATTGAGAGGACTTGAGTTGATCTTGCGAATCTTGACAAAGATTGGATCCACTTGAAGAGAAACACACCGTTTAAAAAGGATTTACATGAAAATCTCGATGAACAAGAAGGATTAGTATTCACATAGGAATATGAGAACACCATTTAGGAAAGGTATGGAATCAACACTTGACATTGAAGCAACTCGAATACCACAACTCAAAACAAAAACAAAGGGTTGGCTTGCAGAATAAGCCGGAACAAACATATGATAGAGATTTCGTCCGAAGTTTTTGTGGTTGGGCCTACACGGGCTCGATCGTACAACACCATCATGTACAAGGCAGTGCACATGACATACAAAGCGTCCCTGAGTCAGCATAGCCAAGGACTCTTTAAGACACAACGAGACCACTGTAAAACCAACCGTGGATAGGCAGACCACTAGACGTCGAACCCCAATTTCATATCATACATCTGTCGGAAAGATATCCTAAGAGCTACTTGAATTCCCACCTATGACACTCCCGAACCTTTTCGGTTATGCAATCAGGTGTTGGGGATATAGGGGAAGCATAATATCTCACCCAAATATAGCAAATCCTACATCCAGCTGTATCCATCCTTCAACACATAACCAAGAAAAACTTCGGAAACCATCTACCTCAACCTTTGAAAAGCATCCGTTATACGAGTTATGGCAATACTCCCGAACTCCCGCCCCAGTACTGGGTGGCGTCGAGGTTATCTCACCAACAACTGCATAAAAGAGATTTTCGATGTCGGCGAAACTAATCTCAGGTATCCCAGAACCGCAACGATAATATTGTGACGACAACACCTCGGAGCTCAACTCCCCGGGACACTTCCACAAACCCCTGACAGGAGGCACCAAGACAATGTTCTCGTCACAAAACCATCGGAACGATTCCAAGATACCCGCGTGATCCTAAAAATATTTTTAGTGAAATTTGAGAAGATAAGAGTCAAAACTCTACGTCAGGATGCCTTACCAGAGCGATGAGGAGACTGGGAAGTAAAAAAGAATTCCTAAACTCTCCGATATATAATTCCTAAATGACTCAAAACATTTTTCTAGACTCAACAACGGCTGCTAGTTCAATCAAGCAATGGGGCTCCTAAGGTCGGGGAAGGCTCTGATACCAACTTGTAACGCCCTCGATGCGGCTATATCTCCCACGTGTCGAAGCACGACTTAGAGGCATAACCGCATTGAAAGCAATGTCGCAAGTGAGGTAATCTTCACACAACCCATGTAATACATAAGGGAAAGAGATACATAGTTGGCTTACAATCGCCACTTCACACAAATACATAAATAAAGCATTACATCAACCAATTACAAACAAGGTCCGACTACGGAACCAAAATAAAAGAAGAACCCCAAATGCGACAAAGGTCCCCGATCGACCCCAACTGGGCTCCACTACTGATCAACTAGAACGAAACAACACAAAGGACAAGATCTTCATCGAGCTCCTCCTTGAGCTTGGTTGCGCCATCTGCACGGACTCATCGGCACCTGCAAACTGGTTCGGAAGTATCTGTGAGTCACGGGGACTCAGCAATCTCGCACCCTCGCGATCAAGACTATTTAAGCTTATGGGTAAGGTAAAGGTAAGAGGTGGAGCTGCAGCAAGCGACTAGCATATATGGTGGCTAACATACACAAATGAGAGCGAGAAGAGAAGGCAATGCACGGTCGAGAAACTATGATCAAGAAGTGATCCTAGAACAACCTACGTCAAGCATAACTCCAACACCTTGTTCACTTCCCGGACTCCGCCGGAAAGAGACCATCACGGTAACACACGCTATTGATTCATTTTAATTAAGGTCAACTTCAGGTTTTCTACAACCGGACGTTAACAAATTCCCATCTGCCCATAACCGCGGGCACGGCTTTCGAAAGTTCAAATCCCTGCAGGGGTGTCCCAACTTAGGCCATCACAAGCTCTCACGGTCAACGAAGGAATAGACCTCCTCCCGAGACATTCCGATCAGACTCGGTATCCCGGTTCTACAAGACATTTCGACAGGGTAAAACTAAACCAGCAACACCGCCCGAATGTGCCGACAAATCCCGATAGGAGCTGCACATATCTCGTTCTCAGGGCACACTCAGATTGTCTAAACTTCCGGTAGGCCAGCCCAGAGTTGCCCCTGGTGGCCACCGGCGGCTGACAGTTTGGACCAACACTCAGAGGAGCACTGGCCCGGGGGGGTTAAAATAATGATGACCCTTGAGTCCGCGAAACCCAAGGGAAAAAGAGGCTAGGTGGTGAATGGTAAAACCAATGTTGGGCATTGCTGGAAGAGCTTTACTTAAGGCGAACTGTCAAGGGGTTCCCATAATAGCCCAACCGCGTAAGGAACGCAAAATCCGAGAACATAACACCGATATGACGGAAACTAGGGCGGCAAGAGTGGAACAAAACACCAGGCATAGGGCCGAGCCTTCCACCCTTTACCAAGTATATAGATGCATTAAATTAAATAAGATATATTGTGATATCGCAACAAGTAAACATGTTCCGACAAGGAACAACATCTCCATGTTCCAACAAGGAACAAACTTCAATATTCACCTGCAACTAACAACGCTATAAGAAGGGCTGAGCGAAGCGGTAACATAGCCAATCAATGGTTTGCTAGGACAAGGTGGGTTAGAGGCTTGGTTCAACAATATGGGTGGCATGATGAGCAAGTGGTAGGTATCGCAGCATAGGCATAGCAAAAGAGCGAGCAACTAAGCAAGCAAAGATAGAAGTGATTTCGAGGGTATGGTCATCTTGCCTGAAATCCCGCAAGGAGGAAGAACGAGTCCATGAAGAAGACAAACGGACGTAGTCGAACGGATCCTCACAATCGCGACGTTATTGGAACCAACCCAAAGAAGCAACACCGGAAAAGAAGCACACAACATAGTAAACAACCACCAGATAGACATGGCATGATGCGCAAAAAAGAATGATGCATGTCCGGTTTAAAGAGGGCATGGCATGGCAAAGTGCAACAAACAACACTACAAATTAAGTGGAGCTCAATATGCAACGAGTTGCATATTGACAAAAAACCACATGACTTATTTAGTTCTCTCTCATTTATGTACCAACAAGATTAAATGTTGTTAGCATGGCAAGAGGTGAAGCAAATGAAAACTACCTATCTAGTCAAGGTTAAATGAGGCCGGAAGCAACGAACAACAATTCCGGAAACTCCTAATGAGCATATTATAGATTTGGTACTGTTCTACCCTAAACACAATTTTAGAGTTGTTTAACATGCAAATAAAGGTCACCATGTTAAACTAGGCATTCTTCTACCCCAATTACATATAAAGTTTATTAAAATTCGAGCTACGGTTATTTAGTTATGAAATAAATCATTTTAACATGCCATCTAGCAAATTTAATCAAACAACATTTTAAATATTTTAAACATAGATGAAAGTTGCATATTATGAAACCAGATGAAATTCTAAGCAAGTTTCATATATAATTTATTTAGATCCGATGCACGGTTGTGGAGTTATTAAATGCATGAAGTTTCGGGGGCTTTTTGTAAAACAGTAACTCTGAGGATAAATGCTAAAAACGCAGCACACAAAAAAACATACTATGGGCCAAAACTAGGCGTACAGAGCATGGCCCAACAGTAGGGAAGAAAAAAAGGCACTCAGGGGGGGGTGACCTCACCCAGTGGGCTTCAGCCCAGGTTGGAGGAGCGGTGGGCCGGCTCGGTGCTGGATGCAGCCCACGCGGTCGGCGTGCCTGCCGTCGTCCTCCTCCTCGATCTAGAGGGGATCAAGGGAAGGCAGGGCGACACGGCCCTCGGGAAATGGCGAGGCGAGGGGCACGGGAACGGCGCCGGAGGTCGGATCCGGGGCCGATGGGCGAGCTCCAGCCGACTCTAGGACGAGGATGGCGACTCCTACCAGATTGGTGGTGGCGAAGCTCCTGCAGCTGCAATCATGGCGGTGAGGCATGACGAGAAAGAGAGAGAGGAAAGAAAGGCAGGGAGAAGGAGGTGGAGAACGGCAGCGCGACCTGACTGGTCGCCGGCGACGGCGGACTCCGGTGACCCGCCGGAGCAGCAAACGATGGTGGGAGGCATCACGCAAGGGTAGGTTGAGTCTAGTGGGATGTATAGAGGGCCATGGACTGAGAGGAGAGGAGAGAATTGCAGCCCGACAACAGTTTTCGAAGACCGAAAACATCCGACGAAAAGATTGGCTATACTGCCGCTATAGTTTAACTGTTGGGCTATCAAACGAACTCCGAATGCGATGAAACTTGACAGGCGGTCTATCTACACTATAACAAGACCACACGCCAACTTTCAACCCATTCCGATAACATTTTCTGGCCACTTATAAAATACTATTTCGGACATGCCGCGGGCACGTGCAAGTGTGGTTGGGCTCAAAACGGACAACGGGCGGAACGAGGAGGCCGGGACAGATGCAAGTTTTGAAAACATGAAGATGCAATGCGGATGATGACATGGCAAGATGCGACACGCAAGCAAAAGACAAGGCAACAACAGCGAATAACTGGAGGACACCTGGCACATCGGTCTTGGGGCGTTACATATACCTAACTCCTTACCTTCGTCGAGTTTCCAATCTTCGGAGTTGCGTTTAATTCTTTCCAATAAATCCCATTTGAATTCAATAGTCTTCATCATAAAAGAACCGGTACAAGAAGTATCAAGCATGGAGCGATTATTGAGAAAAAGCCGAGCAAATTTTTTTGAATAATAATTTATCTTGAGAGCTCATGATTGAGGCATGAATATAACATTGAGTTAAGCCTCCCCCAAGCTTGAGTGATTCTTTCTCCTTTGTGAGGCAAAAAATTATATATATAATTACGATCACGATGAACCAGATGCATAGGATAAAACTTCTGATGAAATTCCAATTTCAATCGGTTGTAGTTCCTTGATCCAATATCATACATAGCCTAAACCATGTCAATTCCTTTCCCTTCAAAGATAAAGGGAAGACCTTCTTCTTGATAATATCCTCGGGCATACCTACAAGCTTAAATAATCCACAAACTTCATCCACATAGATTAGGTGCAAATCGGGATGTAATGTTCCATCTCCTGTAAAAGGATTAGCTAGCAATTTCTCTATCATACCCAAAGGAATTTCAAAGTAAACATTTTCAGTAGGTTTGGTAGGTTGAGGAGCAACTCTTTGCTCTACTGATCGGGGTGAAGATACCCTGAACAAGCCCCTCAAAGGATTACTTTCCATAGTAACAAGTGACAGTAAATTTCAGCATACTATATAAATTATTCCTTACCAAATTCCACTTACCAAAGGCGCTTCACTCCTCGGCAAAGGTGCCAGAAGAGTCTTGATGACCCACAAGTATAGGGGATCTATCGTAGTCCTTTCGATAAGTAAGAGTGTGTGACGCCCTTGATTCAATCGCACACTAATCATACACGCAAACATGTATGATCAAGATCAGGGACTCACGGGAAGATATCACAACACAACTCTACAAATAAAATAAGTCATACAAGCATCATATTACAAGCCAAGGGCCTCGAGGGCTCGAATACAAGAGCTCGATCATAGACAAGTCAGCGGAAGCAACAATATCTGAGTATAGACATAAGTTAAGCAAGTTTGCCTTAAGAAGGCTAGCACAAACTGGGATACATATCGAAAGAGGCGCATGCCTCCTGCCTGGGATCCTCCTAAACTACTCATGGTCGTTGTCAACAGCCTGCACATAGTAGTAGGCACCTTCTGAGTAGTAGCAGTCATCATCGACAGTGGCGTCTGGCTCCTGGACTCCAACGTCTGTTCGCAACAATCGGATAGAGAAAGGGGGGAGGGGGAGCAAAGCAACCGTGAGTACTCATCCAAAGTACTCGCAAGCAAGGAGCTACACTACATATGCATTGGTATCAATGAAAGGGGGTAGTAAATATGGACTGGTTTGCAGAATGCTGGAATAAGAAGGAGATAGCTAGTCCTGTCGAAGACTACGCTTCTGGCCGCCTCCATCTTGCAGCATGTAGAAGAGAGTAGATGGTAAGTTCACCAAGTAACATCGCATAGCATAACCCTACCCGGTGATCCTCCCCTCATCGCCCTGGGGGAGAGCGATCACCGGTTGTATCTGGCACTTGGAAGGGTGTGTTTTATTAAGTATCCGGTTCAAGCTGTCATAAGGTCAAGGTACAACTCTGGGTCGTCCTTTTACCGAGGGACACGGCTATTCGAATAGATAAATTTCCCTGCAGGGGTGCACCACTGTAGCGACCCGACCTCAGACGGTCAAGTCTCTGTGCTTAAGTGTCATCCCTGGATCAGTATGCTGACACACACAGTACTCGAGGATTTATAACAGAGGTAAATCACATGTATAAAATAACACAAAATATTATTACCTCAATCCAAATAGCGGAAGTAACAAGGTTGTGGATTCCCATCAACACCAATGGCAAAGTTGAGTGTAGAAATCGTAACCCAAACGTATCACTTACTCGTCGTAAGATTTCCTGCAACATGAGACATGGCAGCCACAAGGGTCAGTACATTGAATGTACTGGCAAATTCACACCATAGGATAATGATAAATAATAGCTATCACTACATGCATATTTGGCTGGTGGAAAAGCTCTATGGTTATAATGTTTTTGCGAAAAGCCAATTTTTCCCTACTGCAAAGGAATATAATTTATTTAACTACAAAGTTGGTTGAAAAATATTGAGAAGGTTCCTCCAACTCAATCAACATCAATAACCCAACAAATTATTTAAGTAACGTGATGAGATCAATATGATAACCCAAGTACCAGAGACTCAAGATGTCCATAACCGGGGACACGACTAACCCTGATTAGTTTGTACACTCTGCAGAGGTTTGCGCACTTTTCTCCACAAGACTCGATCTCCTCCGTTGGATTTCTCGCACTACATGGTGTTTGAGAAACGGATGACCGAGACACAGTCTTTCAAAAACATTAACTTTTACTCCGGGCAGACCATACCAAACCTACATCCATCTACCTGTTGATCCACCTCTTCAAGAGCTCATGCGACCTACTCAACTATGCTAGAGCCCATAATAGCTTGTGGCTGCACACGGAAGTTTCTAGCATGAAAATATCTCAGTTCCCTTTGATGATCTGGGTGGCGGACCTTAAGATGATCACACGGGTACTCCGGGATATCCTAGGACAACACTGGGTTCTCCAGGTGCCCGACAAGCAATCCACCCAGATGTGTATTAAAGTTGCCTTCTTAAGTTGAACCATTAATTAGCAATCTCACATCTGTCATGGATTCACTCACCCAAACCACGTCTACGAGCATAGCATACCAGTATAAGCAATACATAGAAGTAACTCCCAAGGGTTTGATATAAAGGACAATAGGTTCTACCTCATCAACTACTTCCCAATACCCACATGTTATCAATCCTACTCATGCAATGTTTGAGGGTGAAACTAATGCATAAAAACTGGGTATGAAAGGGATATGATCAAAGTGTGAACTTGCCTTGTACTGTTGATGAAGATGATTCGCACTCATAACACTTGATAGTTCTACTCGTCACACTCCGTTCAATCTATCGTGAGCAAGCAATAGTAACACACATAAGCAATCACTCAAAAGATCGGGAAGAACGAAGAAGATAGTTCGGAAAACATCAAAACCAACAAATAACTCTTGCAACATAAAACAATTTCTAATAGTACCAAAATTATGTGAATTTTGCCTTATCAGAAAGTTTAAAGTCAAGAGCTTCGATTTGCAAAAAGAATCAACTAAATCGGAGTTATAAAACTCAAGTTATGAACAAAAGAAGTTTCAATACATATCTGTTTGAATTCAAATTTTAAAACTTTCAAAAACATGTTTAGGTTGTTTTACTGGATAGAGGAGATCGTAACAAAGAAGTGGGCGTTGGTTTCATCTAATTTGGACGAACGAGTAAAAAGTTATGGCTATTTGAAAAATCAGGGCCAAGCTGTTTTACGGAAGAAAAATAGCTACGGCTAAAAGAATTTTAGGTCTAATATATAAATATAGAGACTAATTGGTAATCTAATTATTTTATCATACTAGTCTAGAAAATACTAAACTACGGAAGTATAAAAAAAGAAAAAAAACGAAGAAATATACCTTTATAAGGTAGAGAAAATACGATTTCGAAGAAAGAAGACAACTTTCAGAAGTCACGCCGGAGAGGAGAAAAAAATAATATTTTTCTTAAATCTAGTCAAATCAAAATATTGATTTAACCCGAATCGGATGCTTTTTGAAGGCTCTATGATTCTATATTTATAGGTGGAAAAGAGATTTAGGGGTCAAAGGCTAGGCAATATGGAACTAAACGGAGACGTAATTAAACGAAACAGAGGGAACCGCATGGGCTTGAAGCCTTCGGCCGCCGCACGCGTACACGGGCTGCAGTTTTTTTAACAAAAATCGGCCTAATTAAAAAAGTAAAAAGGTTGGCTGGGCCTGGCCCATTTAGGAGAGAGAAAAAATGAGGCGCCTGCTAACACTATGCTATGCGTGTGGGCGGTATATAAATATGGGCCGCATGTACATTTATTATTATTTTTAATAGAAACAGAAGGAAAACCGAATAACGAAAATAAAATAAAATTATATATATGCATATTATATGTCAAAATTTTCAGAAAAAGATTTTCTACAATATGAACATTTTTATAGTGTCAGATAAAATCCACGAAAATTCAAATAAAGTAAAAAGTGCTACTGCCCTAGTAAAATCCAGTAAACATCATTTAAAAATACCAAAATTAATTCAAATTTATTTCTCTCCAATTTTCTGATGTAGGGAATCATGTTACCCTATTTTTCATATATTTTTATTTTGGAAAAAATAGTAATTTGAATAAAATCCAAATAACTCCAAATGGAAAATAATTTCGAAAGGACTTTGAATTTAATTATTTTAAAACTTCCAACTCATATTTCATATATTTTGAAGAAGTCATATTATCTTCTCTCACGAAAATCATTGAGTTGCTTAAAGTTTCTGAATTTGAAAATAATTCCAAATGAAATTCAATTATTTTCAAATACCCTTTTCATTTAATTAAATGGAAGAAGTCATGATCTTCTCTCTTTGGTTTTGTATTTGAAAAGAATTTGAATCATGGAGATCAAAATGAAAATGAAAGTTTGGGAAAGTCCTTTTATTCCCTCTCATTTAACTTTCAAAAAGGTTTTGAATTTCACTCAATTTCAGTCAATCAATCAAGCAATCAATCAAATCTATCTATTTATATAACATTCCAAAATTTAGAATTTTGGGATGTTACAAACCTACCACCCTTAAAATGAATCTCGTCCTCAAGATTCGGAGAGGCTAGAAAGAAATAGGTTAGGTTTGGGGTCGTCTCAAAATCCATCGATCGTCTCCGGGGGGGGGGGGGGTCTGGGGTGCTACCACCCTTAGAAACATGGTAACGGTTCCATGTAAACTCATATACTCCATCCTTATTGTTGACAGTGTCGTTCTTCCCAGATCTCGGGAAATTCCATCTCTGGGGTCTTCCGATAGTGGCATAACCTTTACCGCAATTCTTTTGTCCTTTTTCTTGGTAAGGTTGTTCCGGGACTGGGTCTTCTTAACTGACGGGTCGGACGCCCATACTAAACAATTATCGACATCTCATGGTGGTCAACCATTTATGGCTTCTCCTGCAGGAAATGGGTCTAGGCTTCATTCTCACCATATGTCCTACGATTGGCAACATCTGCCTTCTACAAGGGAAAATGATTATACCATTCTAAGGTTTAAACAAGGCTTAATATCGTCATCTCTCTACTATAGGTAAGTCACTCAGATTTACCATCCCATATAACAAGGATAATAATAAGAGTAAGTCGGTATGGTGATCAATCCATCCCGCACCCAAATCATTACCTTGTACATGGTTTAGCGAATCCCGCATTCTAACACTCGGTCATCCTCTCAAGCACTGCAGAATTTTTCTTGTCGACGAACTAGGTTCGGATAAATCCATTAATTCTGCAAGCCAAACAAATATCTATCATTCCTTCACAACTCTCAGGTTTTGCGTTACTCCTATAAGATCATCTGTCGGTAAAAGTCGTAACTTCTTCCAGGGTTTTTCCTTTAGCAAGAGTGTGCTTGCTTCTTGGCAGGTCCTGGGGCCTGTGGGTTATGGCCCATCTCATCACTTGTAAACCTTGAACTCATCATCGGGGGCAACTGATCGTTATTCCAACTTCCAGCTCCCTAGCATTCTTAAATCCATCCAATTGTACTATCTCCCTTCCTTCTATTGGCACCAAACTAAGACATGATTACTCCGACTCATCATGGAGTTAAAATTGCTCCTTATTACCAACATTATACCTCCTCTATATCCAATAGTACTTCATCCCTTCATACTCTTGGGGTATTCCACATATCGAGACAAAAGTCGTACGTATTTTGTCTGAAGTCCACTCCGTGGAATATCATTATCCTTTCCAGGGGTCAAGGGTTCTCATAGGGTACTACCGCCCTTAAAATGCACAAATCTTCCATAGACCATATTTCTCATATCCTCAAAAATGGTCAAAATCCTTCTTCATAGAGTAACAACTCATAAAACCCAAATCTTTACCAACGATGCTAACTTTATCGATTCTCCAATGATTACAATCTCTTGCTTTTCCATTACATGCCTCAACTCAACACCTCAATATAAAAGAAAATGTTCTCACTTGTACTACTATACTTCTCACAGACTCAACTATTTATTGCGAGTCTCCTTCTCTTTGGGACAATCTCTAGCAAAGTGCCCTGCTTCATTACAACGAAAACATATTGCTTCTGACAAATCTCGAGGTTTAGTTTTTTTGGCAATCCCTGAAGTAGTGCACTGACTCCTTGCACCTAAAACAGGTGATATGACTCAGGTCCTTCCTCGTATCCAATCTACTTCTCTTCCTAGACTTTTTTGTTCCAATCAGGGCTTCTCTTTCTTGTGGGTCATACTCTACTTCCTCTGTCGGGAATTCTACTAGATCCCCATTCATACAATTCTGGGAGATGTGTCCTCCTTCTCCACATGAATAGCATGACTTGGTGCAGGGTTTAATCGGTTTTTCTTTGGGTGTGTCCCCGACATCTTCCTTCATCACGGGTTCTTCTAAAATTTCCATAAGGGCTCTTTTCTTTACTTATTTCTTCTAATGTACGGTTCTTCGTACCATGGGGTAAATGTGACACTGAGCAGGATAGTGGGTAGTCCCTTCACACAAGAAACAAGTAATCTGCCTAGTTGGGCATTCTTCAACTGGGTGACTTCCTTTAAAATTAGGGCATTCATCCTTGTGTTCTTTATGGGTGTGTCCTATTTCTCCACAAATCTTGCATGCATAAGATTTCTTCATATCCTTTCCATAAGGCTTCAACTTCTGGGACACAAGATGAGATCTTTGCAGAGTCAACTTAAATTCTTTCCAAGTGGTTACTCCTTGCCATCCATTCATGGTTTGGTACATCCTTCACCAAGTAGCAGCACCTCTTTCAAAGCACTGAAGAGCTTGCTGGGTCATATCATTTCCAACTATAGGGTTATTCTCCATGTGATCCTCCATGTTCGGAATCCATCGGCCTGTCTCCAACTGACTCATCGGTCTAGAAAATGCATGATCATCTCCATTCATCCTCTATTGGGTCCATGTGGGTTTGGGGTGAGATAAGAGAGATAGAGAGGGATACACACAATACAAACAATGGTTTTGAAAAGACAAATTTTATCTATGGCTGTCAGAAAAACATCAAACAAATGACAGCTCACAAACGTCGCATCTAACGTAGGCATATAATGGGGGTTGGGTGAGGGAGTCCTGGATTAGGGGGTCTCCAGACAGCCGGACTATATCCTTTGGCCGGACTGTTGGACTATAAAGATACAAGATTTAAGACTTCGTCCCGTGTCCGGATGGGACTTTTCTTGGCGTGGAAGGCAAGCTTGGCAATATGGATATGTAGATCTCCTCCCTTGTAACCGACTCTTTGTAACCCTAGCCCCCTCCGGTGTCTATATAAACTGGAGGGTTTAGTCCATAGAAAAACAATCATACCATAGGCTAGCTTCTAGGGTTTAGCCTCTACGATCTCGTGGTAGATCAACTCTTGTAATACTCATATCATCAATATCAATCAAGCAGGACGTAGGGTATTACCTCCATCAAGAGGGCCCGAACCTGGGTAAAGATCGTGTCCCCTGCCTCCTATTACCATCCGCCTTAGACGCATAGTTCAGGATCCCCTACCCGAGATCCGCCGGTTTTGACACCGACATTGGGTCTTCTAAAGGTCAATAAATCTTCAAAGTCATCAAGCTCTACGAGTCTTGTTCATGTCTCCGATGGCTTCTTTCGATCATGCTTGTCCTTCTCAAGTTCTTTTGCCAGATCATTCCTGTTGACACGAAGTCGCTCGTGACGTCCTTTAATATTCTGGATTTGTGTTCCAAACTTCTAGTTTCAATATCCTTCGCATGAACCATGGTCCTACTGTCCTTCAGTTCCTGACGAATCTTCGGTATCTCGAGGTTTTGCTCCTCCAGCTTGGCTACTTCAGCTTCTTGGACCTAAGTTCTTCACGAAATGCTTCCTTGTCTAATACGGCTTCCTGGAGCTCCATCTTAAAATTCTTGATGTACTACTCTAGATCCTGGTGATACACCGGCTAAGGTTAAAACTTCATCTTTTGCTGATAGATGCTCCATCAGCCTTCTACCATCCAATCCTTCTGAAGAAATGCATGCTTAGCTCAGCTCGGTGACCACAATATCAGTGGCGATGACATCACGGATAACCGTGTTTCTGCCCTTGTCATTCCCATGAGCTATCTTCCATAGTTGATATCTCCTGCCTTAGGGTTTTCTTGACAAAACTTTGAGTTCTCATGCTCCATGTTCCGGTCTTTCTCCGATACACCTTGATCTCGGGTATTGACGGCTTCCATAGTCAAAAAAATTCCAATAGGGTAGCCTTCCTAGGTCATACAAATCTAGAAATTCTACAGGGCCTTCAAATTCTCCTAGTCTTCGGAGTCTTCAACCGTTGCAGTCTCCATTATTATAATGCACGGTAAAATCTTCTTCATTCCGAAGTGGTCTTAGTTGTCCGATATCTTATACTTCTTGGAGTGGTCTCATCAGTTGAATTTTCGTGTGGTCAAAAAGGGGAAAGGGTATTTGGTCTCACTAAAAAGGAAATATTTTGATAAAGCTCAGAAAAGAGGAGAGGTAAAAGATCTTTTGAAAATGAAGTTTGTAGAGAAAATCTTTCCTATGGGCTTGCCAGTTTCTAGGGGTCATGTCCTACAGTCAACATGTGCTCTGATACCATCTTGTAGCGACCCGACCTCAGACGGTCAAGTCTCTGTGCTTAAGTGTCATCCCTGGATCGGTATGCTGACACACACAGTACTTGAGGATTTATAACAGAGGTAAATCACATGTATAAAGTAACGCAAAATATTATTACCTCAATCCAAATAGCGGAAGTAACAAGGTTGTGGATTCCCATCAACACCAACGACAGTTGAGTGTAGAAATTGTAACCCTAACGTATCACTTACTCATCGTAAGATTTCCTGCAACATGAGATGTTGCAGCCACAAGGGTCAGTACATTGAATGTACTGGCAAATTCACACCATAGGATAATGATAAATAATAGCTATCACTACATGCATATTTGGCTGGTGAAAAATCTCTATGGTTATAATGTTTTTGCAAAAAGCCAATTTTTCCCTACTGCAAAGGAATATAACTTATTTAACTACAAAGGTGGTTGAAAAATATTGAGAAGGTTCCTCCAACTCAATCCCAAATTAACATCAATAACCCAACAAATTATTTAAGTAACATGATGAGATCAATATGATAATCCAAGTACCAGAGACTCAAGATGTCCATAACCGGGGACATGGCTAACCATGATTAGTTTGTACACTCTACACAGGTTTGCGCACTTTTCCCCACAAGACTCGATCTCCTCCGTTGGATTTCTTGCACTACATGGTGTTTGAGAAACAGATAACCGAGACACAGTCTTTCAGAAACATTAACTCTTTACTCCGGGCAGACCATACCAAACCTACATCCCTCTACCTGTTGATCCACCTCTTCAAGAGCTCATGTGACCTACTCAACTATGCTAGAGCCCATAATAGCTTGTGGCTGCACACGGAAGTTTCTAGCATGAAAATATCTCAGTTCCCTTTGAGCCTAGGTGGCGGACCTTAGGATGATCACACGGGTACTCTGGGATATCCTAGGACAACACTGGGTTCTCCAGGTGCCTGACAAGCAATCCACCCAGATGTGTATTAAAGTTGCCACCTTAAGTTGAACCATTAATTAACAATCTCACATCTGTCATGGATTCACTCACCCAAACCACGTCTACGAGCATAGCATACCAGTATAAGCAATACGTAGAAGTAACTTCCAAGGGTTTGATATAAAGGACAGTATGTTCTACCTCATCAACTACTTACCAATACCCACATGTTATCAATTCTACTCATGCAATGTTTGAGGGTGAAACTAATGCATAAAATCTGTGTATGAAAGGGATATGATCAAAGTGTGAACTTGCCTTGTACTGTTGATGAAGATGATTCGCACTCATAACTCTTGATAGTTCTACTCGTCACACTCCGTTCAATCTATCGTGAGCAAGCAATAGTAACCACACTTAAGCAATCACTCAAAAGATCAGGAAGAACGAAGAAGACAGTTCATAAAACATCGAAACCAACAAATAACTCTTGCAACATAAAACAATTTCTAACAGTATCAAAATTATGTGAATTTGGCCTTATCAGAAAGTTTAAGTCAAGAGCTTCAATTTGCAAAAAGAATCAACTAAATCGGAGTTATAAAACTCAAGTTATGAACAAAAGAAGTTTGAATACAAATCTGTTTGAATTCAAATTTTAAAACTTTTAGAAAAAATGTTTAAGTTGTTTTACTGGATAGAGGAGATCGTAAGGAAGAAGTGGGCGTTGGTTTCATCTAATTTGGATGAACGAGTAAAAAGTTATGGCTATTTGAAAAATCAGGACCAAGCTGTTTTACGGGAAAAAATAGCTACGGCTAAAAGAATTTAAATAGTAATCTAATTATTTTATCGTACTAGTCTAGAAAATAATAAACTACGGAAGTATAAAAAAAGAAAATAACGAAGAAAGATACCTTTATAAGGTAGAGAAAATACGATTTCGAAGAGAGAAGACAACTTTCAGAAGTCGCGCCGGAGAGGAGAAAAAAATATTTTTCTTAAATCTAGTCAAACCAAAATATTGATTTAACCCGAATCGGATGATTTTTGGAGGCTTTATGGTTCTATGTTTATAGGTGGAAAAGAGGTTTAGGGGTCAAATGCTAGGTAATGTGGGACTAAACATAGACGTAATTAAACGAAACAGAGTAGAACCGTATGGGCTTGAAGCCTTCGGCCCACGCACGTGTACCCGGGCTGCAGTTTTTTTTACAAAAATCGGCCTAAGTAAAAAAATAAAAAGGCTGGCTGGGCCTGGCCCATTTAGGAGAGAGAAAAAGAATGAGGCGCCCGCTGCCACTATGCTACGTGTGCGGGCGGTAAATAACTATGGGCCGCATGTATAGTTATTATTGTTTTTAATAGAACAGAAGGAAAACCGAATAACGCAAATAAAATAAAATTATATACCAAAATTTTCAGAAAAAGATTTTCTACAACATGAACATTTTTATAGTGTCAGCTAAAATCCACGAAAATTCAAATAAAGTGAAGAGTGCTACTGCCCTAGTAAAATCCAATAAACATCATTTTAAAAATACAAAAATTAATTCAAATTTATTTGTCTCCAATTTTCTGATGTAGGGAATCATGTTACCCTATTTTCCATATATTTTTATTTTGGAAAAAATAATAATTTGAATAAAATCCAAATAACTCCAAATGGAAAATAATTTCAAAAGGACTTTGAATTTAATTCTTCTAAAACTTCCAACTCATATTTCATATATTTTGAAGAAGTCATATTATCTTCTCTCGTGAAAATCATTGAGTTGCTTAAAGTTTCTGAATTTGAAAATAATTCCAAATGAAATTCAAATATTTTCAAATACCCTTTTCATTTAATTAAATGGAAGAAGTCATGTCATCTTCTCTCTTGGGTTTTGTATTTGAAAAGAATTTGAATCACGGAGATCAAAATGAAAATGAAAGTTTGGGAAAGTCCTTTTATTCCCTCTCATTTAACTTTCAAAAGGTTTCGAATTTCACTCAATTTCAGTCAATCAATCAAGCAATCAATCAAATCTATCTATTTATATAACATTCCAAAATTTAGAATTTTGGGATGTTACAACCACATTCCCAACACGCTCGATCCACATTGGACGAACACACTTTCCTGGGTCATGCCCGGCCTCGAAATATCAACACGTCGCAACCCTACCTAGGCACAACAGAGAGGTCAGCACGCCGGTCTAAATCCTACATGCGCAGGGGTCTGGGCCCATCGCCCATTGCACAACTGCATGTTGCGTACGCGGCCGGTGAGCATACCTAGCAACCTCCATTACAAAGGAAGTTGCATTACGCGGTCCAACCCGACGCGCGCCACTCAGTCGCTGACGTCACGAATGCATCAGCTGATACCACGACATCGAGTGCCCATAACTGTTCCCGCATAGTTGGTTAGTGCCTATAGGCCAGTGGCCAGACTCAGATCAAATACCAAGATCTCGTTAAGCGTGTTATTTTGAAGTAACCACGAACGCCGACAAGGGCCAGGCCCACCTCTCTCCTGGGTGGTCTCAACCTGTCCTGTCGCTTCGCCACATAGATCCACCCAGAGGGCCGTGGGACAAAGGTCCTTTCAGCCCCCAATCTGTGAATCACTCGCGGGTACTCAACGAGCCGACCCGTCTTTAGTCATCACATGTATCATGTATATGTATATAGGTATATACCCGTGATCACCTCCCTAGTGATCACAACCCGATAGTATAGCATGGCAAACGGACAAGAATGTAGGGCCACTGATGATAAACTAGCATCCTATACTAAGCATTTAGGATTGCAGGTAAGGTATCAACAATTGTAGCAACAATGACAGGCTATGCAACAGAATAGGATTAACGGAAAGTAGTAACATGCTACACTACTCTAATGCAAGCAGTAGAGAGAAGAATAGGCGATATCTGGTGATCAAGGGGGGGCTTGCCTGGTTGCTCTGGCAAGTAGGGGTCGTCAACAACGTAGTCGGTCGGGGCACCAGCAGCAGCGTCAGTCTCGTAGTCTGCCGGAGAGAAGAGGGGGAATAAACAATGAATACAATGCAAACAGATGCATATCGATGCATGACATGACAAGAAACGGTGCTAGGTGTGCCCTAACGCAGTAGGAGGTGATACCGGCGAAGGGGGAAAACAACCGGGAAAGTATTCCCGGTGTTTCGTGTTTTCGGACAGATGAACCGGAGGGGAAAGTTGCATGTTCACTATGCTAGGGATGTGTGGCGGACGAACGGGCTGTGTATTTAGATTCGCCTCGTCGTTCTGAGCAACTTTCATGTACAAAGTTTTCCCATCTGAGCTACGGTCTATTTTATATTAATTTTAAAAGATTTAAATCATTTTTAGGAATTAATAGATTAATTTAATCAAAAGTATTTATGATGTCATCATGACATCGGCGGTTAAAGTTGACCGCTGCCTAGTCAACTAACTGATGGGTCCCATTTGTCATTGCCTCTACACTAAATAACAGAGTTAATTACTATGATTTGACATGTTAATTATGTTAAGTTGATTAATCCTAAATTAATTATTTTAATTATTAATTATATTTTTATCCCCTTTTTTAATGTTCTGGTGTGGGCCCTCCTTGTCATAGGCCCCTGGGGGCGGGGCCCAATTGCCATATGCCAAGGGGCTTAGCGGGCATTGGGTACGGGAAATCGGGCACGGCCAGCAGGGACGCAGCCGACTGGGCGCCGGTGCCGGGCAGCCGCGGCTCGAGGGAGCGGCTGGCGCCGGCGACTACAGAAGCAGCAGAGGTGGGGCCGACACGAGGGGGGCGAGGGCGCGAGCAGCGAGCGGTGCAGGTGAGCGCGGACGCACGGCGGAGGCAGTACGGGAGGTTGTGGCGGCGGCGCAGCGACGGGCGCGGCCAGGGCAAGGCGAGGCCGCGGCGGGCTGCGGGAGCACCGTGCGGGGCTGCGGGCATGGTGACGACCGCGGGGACCAGCAGAGGTGAACGGCGAGCGGCGCGAGCAACAGCGAGAACCGACGCAGGTGGCGAGCGTAGAGGGGGAGGCACGCCCTGGTGCGCGCGGGCGTGCGGAAGCGGCGACGGGGCACGACCACACAGAGGCGGGCGCGGCGACGAGGCGACATGGGGGGCAGCGTTCGAAGGGGAGACAGACAGGGGCGACGAGGAGCTCACCCCCGTTGATGAGAAGAGGGCGGCAAGGCTTGGTGCTGTCTGGTGAGGAGGAGGTCGGGGAGCACGTCCGGTGGCGCTGGGCGAAGCAGAGGCGGGGGAGACGAGGCGGTCCGGCGGTGAAGCGGAGTCGGCGAGGTAGAGGCGGTGAGGTGGCGCCGGCGAGGTGACGCCGAGGAGGAGGATGGAGGCACGGCGGGGTGGGTGACGGGAGGCATCAGGGCCATCTCCTCCCGATCCAGAACGGGGTAGGGAGAGGGAGATCGAGGGGGAGTGGGGTGTGGACGAAGTGGGGGGCATGCGGGACTAGGGTTACGAGGTAGTGGGGGTTAGTAGAGGTTAGGTGGACTGGGGTCGGCCGGCCAGTTGGCTCGAGGCCCAGCTGGACCGGGGTTTCTTTTATATTTTCTTTCTTTCTTTTACTTATCCTTTTTCTTTTTGTTTTTATTTTGTTATTTCCTTTTAGTTATTTATTTATTTTTCCTTAACTGTTTTATTTTATTTTGTTTTATAAAACATAAAATTTGTGCCTAAATTAGTAGCACTAATTATACCTCTGCTACAAAAAGTTAACCCCTATAATAAATTACATTAGTATTTTGTAAAATATCAAAGGCATTTATTTAATTATTTTAACTATTGTTTTAATCACTTTAGAGTATTTTAGCATTATATAAAGAGTGTGGTTTCTTCACCATAATTACCTACATATTATCTGGCACAACCCGAACATTTTAGTTGTATTGTTTGAAAACTTTTGTGGTTTGCCTTAACTCAAATTTGAATTTAAATCGTTTTGAACTAACGCGAGATTAACAACAGTAACTGTGGTGACATGGCATCATTAACAGGGAATTACTGTAGCTTAAATATCCGGGCGTCACAATTCTCCGCTACTACAAGAAATCTCGTCCCGAGATTTTAAGAGGTGGAGTAAGGGGAAAGATCTGGTTACGAAATTCTAACGAATGTTCTTGGTCGGGTTGCTCTTCTCGAAGAGGTCGAACCATAGCGTTGATGTCTCCATTCCTATGCATCAATGCATCATGATGAAGTTGTCATCCTTCCTTCAGGATCTTCACCGTAATTACGAAAGGATAAGAGGGGAAAACTCTATAAGGATGGATTCTAACAAAATTAAGCATCAAACAGTTAACTCGGGGGAAGAAGCATAAGTATCTCTCGAATTAAAACTTAAGAAGATATCGAGAGCAAGTAAGAAGGTACCATGAGAAGATTCAAACGTATAGGCAATCGTTCGATGTCTGCAACAAAGTGCGATAGGGGTCCAGAGCAACGAGATTAAGTATTGCGTCTGTTACCAGAATAGATCAATAGGAAGTTGGCCCGTGAATTACATACGAGGCCACACGCAGGAAAATCTTGGGAAACCAGGCGATGTGCAGGAGAGTCGGGTTTCGATCATGTGGAACTATGGGTTATGGGCCCACCATGTGGGTTAAAAGTAGGAAGGCGATGACATCTTACACGATCATGTAAGCAAGGCATGTCAGGGGATAGCCTATCAGTTATGTCGGCAACCACATCGATGCCAAGGGCGAGGGACAAAGAGAACCATTTTCCTGCTCGTTGAATGAGGCGGACCAATACGCAAAGTTCTCGTCCATCGGTGGTTACCGGAAGGTCACCAACAAAAGGAACAGGGTCTTACTGTTAGAATTGTACACCGAGGTGTTTACATAAGCAGGGGAATATTGTCGCTTAGATCATATAGATCACAAGAAAGGTTAAACCAAACAATGGAAAGGAAAATATGATTATCAGATCAAACAGAACAATGGAAAGGAAAATGTGTGTAAACACATATTTCAAGGGTATATCCTTCCCAAGGAAAAACAGAGCATGCTATCCATGATAGGATATAACGTAGAAAACTCTTTAGGAGAGGGGAGAGAAATATCATGACATTACCCATACAATGGTGTTTGTATAATTGATAAACAAAATTTTAGCGTCGTGGTTCAAATGTTCTTATTGAAAATCGGAGTACCACAGACATGCTTCCAGATAGAATTGACATGGTCTTCAAGCAAAGATCGAATTTGGATACACAAAGGATTCATCAGGAACAACATATAGAATAAGTCTTACTATTTCCTCATGGAAGAATGGTTAACCTTGCTAAATAGGAAACTGATAACAATAGGTCCTCCGGCCAAGTGTGCTAGGCATGACATCACCTTACCGATATATAAGGACCAATGTTATAACTCTTGGAAATATGTCCCAACCATCATATCTGACCAAGATTCAGATCTTATTGGTGTTAGGATACGTTAGACTCAGGCTGTCTGAGAAGAAAAGGTGCAACACAAATTGACGAGATGACATTGTAAGATTCTCAGGAAATGAACTATGGAAGCAAGTTCCGAATCATGAGTTCATCATTAAACCAAGGAGAGGATGAGGAGGTGGCTGATGAACTCAGTGACAATTCATCGAGATTTCCAAAAGATGGAGTTCCACAATTATGTGAACAAGGAGATAGCTTTTGTCAGATCAAATGATATAATGAGGTATGCTCGAGGAAAACGTACACGATTAAACATTGGTTGACGGTGCACCCGAAATACGGATTTAGGTAGCATAAACAATGTTAGAATGGTGATTCGATAACCAATGGTCTAAGAATGAAATGTTGACCATTAACTTCAAAGCAATAAGGTTGCTAGAAGTTTTAAAATTACTAGTCCATATGTCTGTATTCCAGTTAGGAACAACACGGGGACCAAGAAAAGAATGGTGATGGTGAAGTATCACTTATATCAAGAATTCTCAAGAGGTGGTGAAATTCTCACAACATCCTTGACATAAAAGATGGTAATACTTCCAAGGTAAAGAAGGACAACTGTGGGGTAGCAAGGATCTCAAGGTATAACACAAAACACGAACAAGTTTGTGTTGAACGAAAGGCAATAAAGTGGTCGATGATAACACGAATCATCGAGGGGCAAGGATGGTATTACCCATCAAGAATTCAATATATGTCTTGGAAGAGCTTAGGATGATGATGATGATCGTGATGCAGTTGTCGAGAGATTTCATGAACATGTAATCGGTCGGCGATGCCATCAAGTCAAATGATGATGAAGCAAAAGGTTATGGTAACCAAGGGTATGACATAAACTCGAAATCAAGTTTGTTGTTCAAGGAGAAATGATATGATGAGGAAGTTCGATGTAAGATTAGCTCATCGTCGAATATTGTGCTCCGAGAAGAAGGACCACGTAGCACAATTAAAATTTAGCACGATAATGATATAGCCGATCGGGCTAGGAATGACTTGAAGGATTATTAAACTCATAAGCAATGAAAATTACTTAGAGTTAATGAATCTATTACACACTCGATTCACTATCGGTGTCCTTGAGTGTCTAACAACTCAGAACCCGGGGAAGAATTGGAATCGGTGAGAAATAATATTTGAAGAAGAACTCATAAGAAGTAATATGGTTCTATCATTTTATCGAGATACCACGGGGTAATACTCGAAGGTAGAACATAATAGAGGTTGCAGAGGTGTATTGATTTGCAGAAGACAAGTGCTTTAACTAGTCTGAGAAATGGAATCAAGGAGAAAATATGATCGGAACCACGATTGCAAAGGATCAATTCACAGACACCAAATGATATTATATCAAGGGAATAATTATTGTTACAAGAAGCTTCCATGATAGGATATACATCGTGTCCATGGGCATGAACACAAAGTTCACGGTGGACTCCCACTTCTTCAATGTATAACCTTCCATTCACCTCTCGCTTTTCGAAAATTACATTATTTGTTGAAAGTTTTACCTGGTGCAATACCCGATAAGTATGACCCATGAAATCTTTCGGGTTCACACAGATTTAAGGAAGGCATAGGTTCAACCCATCGGGGCATCGTAGAAACATATACCATAAACTTCGGAGTAAATAACACAAGCTCAATGGTAGATCATGCTTGAGAAAGCAGAGGATACAATTTACCAAAGGCATTATGTATCCAAGGAAAGGCTCACAAGCTTATTGAATATGAAGGACGTTGTTGGATAAAATCCGACAAAGGGTCTGGTGGTCCACAAGGGACCCGATGTGAGCATCGGTACTCAACCAGAGGAAGAAAGAATGCAAGGAGATCAGATTATAGAAACAACTGACTAAGTCAAAGCTCAAATGCAAAGGAGTTATGAATTCCAAGACAAGGGATCAGAAGCAATGCTCTGATTAGGGATGGATAAGTTGAATAGCCTTAGGGGTACAATCAATGGCAATTTGATTGGTCGAGATCCAGCACATGTTTAAAATGATGTCTGAGCCGGAAGGATGAAATGAAGGGCCTGAATAAGGATTGCGAGCATTCACAACATATTGATTCAACAGACCCAAACTGATAATGACTAAGGATGCCGATAAGATTACTGGACTTATGAGGTTAATCATAATGCAAACAAGCAAGAATTTCAAGAGCAATAGGCTGTTGGGGAATTTCGGAGATCGAATGGTATTTTGAAGACTTTTGTGAAATACATGTATCCACTGGGGATGAGCGAATACTTGATAAGTGCGAGAAATTGTTCGTAGGGGTATTCAGGTTGCAAAGAACTACAAGGGCAGTGGGCACAAAGTATTTTCGGAACAATAGAGAGAATTTCGGGGTATCTTGTAATAACAAGATTAACTGGGAATAAAAGTAAGGATGACAGGTGTAGGTATTTATCCATAGGGATATTTCGGTGGTAGGGGATGGCAAAAGCAATGGGCACAAAGTCTCGAGAGAACAACAGAGAGTATCTTCGGAATCCTTTGGTACAGCACGCGATCATTTGTAACAAGGGGCTCTCCGGGTGGATGTGATCACGAGATCCTAATGTTAGAGTTAGTAAAAATCATTTCACTCGAATAGAAGAGAAATCAGAATCCAGAGTATACACGAGGAATAAAAGATCCTAATACCACCCAATGGCGATGTGGGCCCGTAAGACTCACGACCATGTTAGTAAAAGTTTTGTAATGACTAGACTCGACTTCGGCCAAGGAGTGTGAAAGTGGGATTCCTACAGGAGTCAGCTCTGATACCAACTTGTGACGCCCCCGATTCGATCGTACACTAATCATACACGCAAACGTGTACGATCAAGATCAGGGACTCATGGGAAGATATCACAACACAACTCTACAAATAAAATAAGTCATACAAGCATCATATTACAAGCCAGGGGCCTTGAGGGCTCGAATACAAGAGCTCGATCATAGACGAGTCAGCGGAAGCAACAATATCTGAGTACAGACATAAGTTAAACAAGTTTGCCTTAAGAATGCTAGCACAAACTGGGATACATATCGAAAGAGGCGCATGCCTCCTGCCTGGGATCCTCCTAAACTACTCCTGGTCGTCATCAGCAGCCTGCACGTAGTAGTAGGCACCTCTGGAGTAGTAGCAGACGTCATCCACAGTTGCGTCTGGCTCCTGGACTCCAACGTATGTTTGAACAATCGTATATAAAAATGGGGAAAAGGGGGGAGCAAAACAACCGTGAGTACTCATCCAAAGTACTCGCAAGAAAGGAGCTACACTACATATGTTTGGTATCAATGAAAGGGGGTAGTATATGTGGACTGAACTGCAGAATGCCGGAATAAGAGGGGGATAGCTAGTCCTGTCAAAGACTACGCTTCTGGCCGCCTCCATCTTGCAGCATGTAGAAGAGAGTAGATGGTAAGTTCACCAAGTAACATCGCATAGCATAACCCTACCCGGTGATCCTCCCCTCGTCTCCCTGTGTGAGAGCGATCACCCGTTATATCTGGCACTTGGAAGGGTGTGTTTTATTAAGTATCCGGTTCTAGTTGTCATAAGGTCAAGGTACAACTCCGGGTCATCCTTTTACCGAGGGACACGGCTATTCGAATAGATAAACTTCCCTGCAGGGGTGCACCACATTTCCCAACACGCCCGATCCCCATTGGCCGGACACACTTTCCTGGGTCATGCCCGACCTTGAAAGATCAACACGTCGCAGCCCTACCTGGGCAGAACAGAAAGGTCAGCACGCCAGTCTAAATCCTATGCGCGTAGGGGTCTGGGCCCATCGCCCATTGCACACTTGCACGTTGCGTACACGGCCGGTGAGCACACCTAGCAACCTCCATTACAAAGGAAGTTGCGTTACGCGGTCCAACCCAAGGCGCATCGCTCAGTCGGTGACATCACGAAGGCTTCGGCTGATACCACGATGTTGAGTACCCATAATTGTTCCCGCGTAGTTGGTTAGTGCGTATAGGACAGTGGCCAGACTCAGATCAAATACCAAGATCTCGTTAAGCGTGTTATTTTGAAGTAACCGCGAACGCCGACCAGGGCCAGGCCCACCTCTCTCCTGGGTGGTCTCAACCCGTCCTGTCACTTCGCCACAAAGATCCACCTAGAGGGCCGTCGGGACAAAGGTCCTTTATGCCCCTAATCTGTGAATCACTCGCGGGTACTCTACGAGCCGACCCGTCTTTAGTCATCAGACATATCATGTATATGTATATAAATATATAGCCGTGATCACCTCCCTAGTGATCACGGCCCGATAGTATAGCACGGCAGACGGTCAAGAATGTAAGGCCACTGATGATAAACTAGCATCCTATACTAAGAATTTAGGATTGCAGCTAAGGTATCAACAACTGTAGCAACAATGACATGCTATGCAACAGAATAGGATTAACGGAAAGCAGTAACATGCTACACTACTCTAATGCAAGCAATAGAGAGAAGAATAGGCGATTCTGGTGATCAAGGGGGGGGGGGGCTTGCCTGGTTGCTCTGGCAAGTAGGCGTCGTCAACAACGTACTTGGTCGGGGCACCTGCAGCGGCGTCAGTCTCGTAGTCTACCGGAGAGAGGAGGGGGAAGAAACAATGAATACAATGCGAACAAATGCATATCGATGCATGACATGACAAGTAACGGTGCTAGGTGTGCCCTAACGCAGTAGGAGGTGATACCAGCGAAGGGGGAAAACAACCGGGAAAGTATTCCCGGTGTTTCGCGTTTTCAGACAGATGAACCGGAGGGGGAAAGTTGTGTCTTCGCTATGCTAGGGATGTGTGGCGGATGAACGGGGTGCGTATTCGGATTCGTCTCGTCGTTCTGAGCAACTTTCATGTACAAAGTTTTTCCATCCGAGCTACGGTTTATTTTATATTAATTTTAAAAGATGTAAATCATTTTTAGGAATTAATAGATTAATTTAATCAAAAGTATTTATGACGTCATCATGACGTCGGTGGTCAAAGTTGACTGCTGACCAGTCAACTGACTGATGGGTCCCATTTGTCATTGCCACTACACTAAATAATAGAGTTAATTACTATAATTTGATAGGTTAATTATGTTCAGTTGATTAATCCTAAATTAATTAAGTTAATTAATTAATTTAATTATTAATTATAATTTTTTATCCCCTTTTTCTAACGTTCTGGTGTGGGCCCTCCTTGTCATCGGCCCCTGGGGGCAAGGCCCAATTGTCATAGGCCCAGGGGCTTAGCGGGCATTAGGTACTGGCAATCAGGCGCGACCAGCAGGGGTGCACCCGACTGGGCACCGGTGTCGGGCAGTCGCGGCTAGAGGGAGCGGCGGGCGTCGGCGACTATAGAAGAGGCAGAGGTGGGGCGGACACGAGGGGGGCGAGGGCGCGAGCAGCGAGCAGCCCAGGCGAGCACGGACACATGGTGGAGGCAGCAGGGGAGGCTGCGGCGGTGGCGCAGCGACGGGCGTGACCAGGGCAAGGCGAGGGCGCGGCGGACTACGGGCGTGGTGACGACCGCGGGGACCAGCAAAGGTGGACGACGAGCGGCACTAGGGGGAGGCACGCCCTGGCGCGCGCGGGCATGCGGGAGCTGCGACGGGGCACGACCATGCAGAGGCGGGCGCGGCGATGGGACGGCATGGCGGGCAGCATTCGGAGGGGGAGACAGACGGGGGCGACGGGGAGCTCACCCCCGTTGACGAGAAGAGGGCGGCGAGGCTTGGTGCTGTCCAGCGAGGAGGAGGTCGGGGAGGACGTCCGGCGGCGCTGGGCGAAGCAGAGGCGGGGGAGACGAGGCGGTCCGGTGGTGAAGCGGCATCGGCGAGGTAGAGGCGGTGAGGCGGCGCTGGCGAGGTGACGCCAAGGAGGAGGACAGAGGCGCTGCGGGGTGGGTGACGGGCGGCATCGGGGGCATCTGCTCCCGATCCAGAACGGGGTAGGGAGAGGGAGATCGAGGGGGAGTGGGGTGTGGACGAAGTGGGGGCGTCGCGACTAGGGTTACGGGGGAGTGGGGGTTAGTAGAGGTTAGGTGGACCGGGATGGGCCGGCCAGTTGGGCCGAGGCCCAGCTGGACCGGGGTTTCTTTTTTTTTGTTCTTTCTTTGACTTATCCTTTTTATTTTTGTTTTTATTTTGTAATTTCCTTTTATTTATTTATTTATTTATTTTTCCTTAACTGTTTTATTTTATTTTGTTTTATAAAACATAAAAGTTGTACCTAAATTAGTAGCACTAATTATACCTCTGCTACAAAAAGTTAACCCCTATAACAAATTACATTAGTATTTTGTAAAATATCAAAGGCATTTATTTAATTGTTTTAACTACCGTTTTAATCACTTTAGAGTATTTAAGCATTATATAAAGAGTGTGGTTTCTTCGCCATAATTACCTACACATTATCTGGCACAACCCGAACATTTTAGTTCTATTGTTTGAAAACTTTTGTGGTTTTTCTTAACTGAAATTTGAATTTAAATTGTTTTGAACTAACGCGAGACAAACAACAGTAACCGCGGCGACGTGGCATCATTAACAGGGAATTACTGCAGCTTAAATATCCGGACGTCATAGAGTGTCGAACCGAATGAGGAGAAGAGGGAAATGACAAGAGGTTTTCAGTAAGGTATTCTCTGCAAGCACCGAAATTATCGGTAACAGATAGTTTTGTGATAAGGTAATGTGTAACGGGTAACAAGCAATAAAAGTAAACAAGGTGCAGCAAGGTGGCCCAATCCTTTTGTTAGCAAAGGACAAGTCTGGACAAACTCTTATATAAAGGAAAACGCTCCCGAGGACACATGGGAATTATCGTCAAGCTAGTTTTCATCATACTCATATGATTCGTATTCGTTACTTTGATAATTTGATATGTGGGTGGACCGGTGCTTGGGTACTGCCCTTACTTGGACAAGCATCCCACTTATGATTAACCCCTCTTGCATGCATCCGCCACTATAAAACAAGTATTAAGGTAAACCTAACCATAGCATGAAACATATGGATCCAAATCAACCCCTTACGAAGCAATGCATAAATTAGGGTTTAAGCTTCTGTCACTCTAGCAACCCATCATCTACTTATTACTTTCCAATGCCTTCCCGTAGGCCCAAACAATGGTGAAGTGTCATGTAGTCGACTTTCACATGACACCACTAGAGGAAAGACAACATACATCTCATCAAAATATCAAACGAATACCAAATTCACATGACTACTTATAGCAAGACTTCTTCCATGTCCTCAGGAACAAACGTAACTACCCACAAATCATATTCATGTTCATGATCAGATGGGTATTAATTTTCATAAAGGATCTGATCATATGATCTTCCACCAAATAAACCAACTAGCATCAACTACAAGGAGTAATCAACACTACTAGCAACCCAGGGGTACCAATATGAGGTTTTGAGACAAAGACTGGATACAAGAGATGAACTAGGGTTTGAGAGGAGATGGTGCTGGTGAAGATGTTGATGAAGATTGACCCCCTCCCGATGAGAGGATCGATGGTGATGATTTCCCCCTTTCGGGGGATGTTTCCCTGGAAGAACAGCTCCGCCGGAGCCCGTTCCGCCAAGGTCCGCCTCGAGACGGTGGCGCTTCGTCCCGAAAGTTTCCTTTTTATTTTTTCTAGGGCGAAAGACTTTATATAGCAAAAGATGGGTACCGGAGGCCTGTCCGGGGGCCCATGAGACAGGGGGCACGCCTAGAGGGATAGGGCGCGCCCCCCACTTTAACATCCCAAAATTCTAAATTTTGAAATGTTAATTATTTAAATAGGGTTTATTAAAAACTTGCTTGGGCTGATTGATGTTAGTTAAATTTGACTAGGATTTGAAACTTTTGGAATATTTAAATGAATAATAAACGAGAGGGAATAAAAGGATTTTATCAATTATTCATTTGTTTCCTATTTTGGGTTTGAGAATATTCGGACTATTTCCAATTTTAATATGAGAGCGGATGACATGACTTCCTCAATGAACACTACTGGTGAATAATTGAATATTCTTCCATTTGGATTTTGAATATTTAAAACAATCCTAACTCAAAAAAAATTTATGAGAGAAGGAAATATGACTCCTGCAATGTTAAAAAGAGTTGGATATGTTTTAAATGATATTTGCATTTCTCTCGAAAAATATTTTATAGAACATTTTATAAGTGTCATGTAAAGTTACAAAAAAATATTATATGTATTTTATATACATATTGTGAGCTGGAGAAATGTTCACTCTTCTCTATATTAGTATATGTGTATGAAGAAAAATGTTCTGGTATTTTTTAGAAAATATTTTGGGTCATTCTCGCAGCCAAAGTAATTTATGTGAATAAAATAAATAGGAAATACTAAGACCTGTTCTACCCGGCAGCACAACTGCCTAGTCGCTATCTTCCGCTCGCGCGCGCAGCACAGCAGGCAGCAGCAGAGGGCCTAGCAGGCCGAATCCCATCAACAACAGCCGCAGCACAGTCGGCCCAGCTCGCCCACATCAGTGTCGCGCCCCACCTGCCTGCCTCACTACTCCCTCTCTTCCTGTGACAGCGGGACCCGCCCGTCATCTCCAACCTCCCCGAGTCGGTCTCCTCCTCGCACACGTCAAACGCCGCCGCTGCAGAAACAGGATCGCGGCCGATCTCTTGACCCCCCCATGATTCGTACGCGTATGCATCAGGTTGTGACCCCCTCGACCTTCTCGTCCGATTCCCGGAAACGGAGCTCGAGTTCGTCCCCAGAATCGAGCGAACGGACCCCACAGATCTCCGCTGCCTGAAGCCGCTCCGACGACGAGTTCGCCGCCACGGGAGGTTCCCTGCCTCACCTCTTGCCCCGATTTGGTTCGCCTTGATCTCCTCTTTCTCCCTCATGTTCTGTTCAAACCAAGGGAGCACCCACCCGACCTCGTCCCGAAGATCACTGTCGTCGCCCGAGCTCTAGCAGCGCCGCATAGCCACTGGAGGACGTGCTCGTCGCCACCAAGGACGCCATCGAGTTTGTTGTTCCCCTCCGTGTCCAGGAGTATCTACCCTGTGTTAAGATTTGTGGGCTATGCGGTCTTCTCTAATTCCTCTGTCTTTTTCTATGGTGCCGCTCACGATGCATATTGATGCTAAAGGATAGGGACATATTTATAGACTATATTTTCAAACGTTTTATTATTCCACCTGTTTCCGAAAAGATTCGGACAACTTCTAGTCAATGTTACCAACACAATCAAACATGTCAGTTTTTCGAGTGTAAATATACTAATCCCTAGCACATATGTGTGAGTCATGTGCCATGATTAGATTGTATATATGAGATCAACTTCCAATCTTAATCATGTGAGTCAACAGCCTGCAGAGCCGATCCTGCAAAACAAACCCAGCTCTTCCACCCTATAATGTCCCGAAAAAAACGTACGTACATATAAATTCCAGTAAAGTCGATCCTTATTAATTCCTCTACTGTATTCCATCACAGTCGTCCTCGGCACCTCGAGTATTACTTTCTCGAGTGAAATTCCGCATCAGTTATTTCCCGTCACAAACATTAATAATATGAATAATTCCACGTTGGTTTCAATAAATAATAATCATGTTGAATAAATGTTGAAAGCCACATAAATATCCAACATCTCCCGCTTGGCTGAAACATATATTAATTAATAAATAAAGTTCCATGTGTAAACATGTTTTGAAAAACAATTCCTGACTATAGTTAGTGAACCTGCACCATATTAGTATTTTATTATACAAATAAATGAAATATACGTATCTAAATTTAATCATTTCACACATCGTGTATACAATGAAAACTTCCTCAGTGTGTTTACTTTTAACCATACATTCTGAAATAAGTGACAGGTTGTGATGCACATTCCACGATCATATATGATGCGCAAGATTCCCTTAGCGACACATATGTCCTTCCACCGCTTGAATGCGACAATAAATTCCGGCAACTAAGTTTGATAGTATAAAAAAGATACGTTTAGTATCCCCTTTTCCGCATGAGTTCAAAAAATAATTCCTAACTCTAAATATGATTCCCCTTATCAAGGTAGTTTAACAGGTTTCCAATTTTCCATAGAAAAATGTAGCAAATACATTCCCTATATATTTCCACTCCTAAAAAATGGAAGCTTCAAACATGCCTTTCATATGAAAGTTAGAAAATGTCCAAGCTTACACTTTCATCAATGTGACTTGCTTCATTTAGAAAACTATATGACCTGGTATTTCATTGATGTGAAGCTTTTTATAATAGTGAGGGAGTCCTGGATTAGGGGGTCTCCGGACAGCCGGACTATATCCTTTGGCCGGACTGTTGGACTATGAAGATAGAAGAACGAAGACTTCGTTCCGTGTCCGGATGAGACTCTCCTTGGCGTGGAAGGCAAGCTAGGCAATACGGATATGTAAATATCCTCCTTGTAACCGACCTTGTGTAACCCTAGCCCCTCCGGTGTCTATATGAACCGGAGGGTTTAGTCCGTAGGACAACAGACAATCATACCATAGGCTAGCTTCTAGGGTTAGCCTCTACGATCTCGTGGTAGATCAACTCTTGTGATACTCATATCATCAAGAACAATCAAGCAGGAAGTAGGGTATTACTTCATCAAGAGGGCCCAAACCTGGGTAAACATCTTGTCCCCCGCCTCCTGTTACCATCCGCCTTAGACGCACAGTTCGGGACCCCCTACCCGAGATCCGCCGGTTTTGACACCGACATTGGTGTTTTCATTGAGAGTTCCACTGTGTCGTCACCATAAGGCTTGATGGCTCCTTCGATCATCGGTAGCGATGCGGTCCAGGGTGAGGTTGTCCTCCCCGGACAGATATTTTTATTCGGCGGCTTCGCACTGCGGGCCAATTCGCTTGGTCATCTAGAGCAGATCGAGAGCTACGCCCCTGGCCATCAGATTAGATTCGGAAACTTGAACTACACGGCCGATATCCGCGGAGACTTGATCTTCGACGGATTCGAGCCCATGTCGGGTGTGCCGCATAGTCACGACGAGCATGACATAACTCTGCCGTCGGACAGTATTCGGGAGATCGCATCTGCAACTACTCCGGCCGTCAATCCGGAGCAAATCGCGCCATCCGAGAGCGGAGGGATAGACCCCGCCACGGAGGCCGCACTCTCATTGGCGATAGAGTCGGATGCCGACTTCACCCCTTACGGGAGCCGTGTCACCGAACCACTGGATTCATCCCCGGCCACAGACTTCGAGCTGCTTACATCCGTGCCCGTCGAACCCAACTGGGCGCCGATCATGGAGTTCACCTCCGTGGATATCTTTCAGCACTCATCTTTCAGCGATGTTCTAAATTCATTAAGGTCTCTTTCCCTGTCAGGAGAACCTTGGCTGAACTATCTCCGGCTAGAATGGGATGCAGACGACGAAGAAATTCGCTGCCCACCCACCACCCACTTAGTAGCCACCGTCGACGATTTAACCGACATGCTCGACTTTGACTCCGAAGACTTCGACGGTATGGACAACGATGCAGGAGACGAACAGGAACCACCGCCCACAGGGCGCTGGACCGCCACCTCAGCATATGATATATACATGGTGGACACCCTCAATGAAGGCAATGGCGACGAGACAACGGAGGATGACCCCTCCAAGAAGCAACCCAAGCGACGACGTCAGCGGTGCCGCTCTAAGTCCCGCCACAGCAAAAGTAGTGATACCGGCACATGAGATAATAACACTCCGGATAGTGCGGAAGACAACAACAATCCGCTCTAGCACGATGCAGAGTTGGAGGACGAACAAGCTAGCCCTCCAGAGCGGGCATCAGATGGAGAACCGGAGGAGGACAATTACATGCCTCTCTCCAAAGACTAGGCGAGCCTCGGCGGCGAAGAATTTATCGTGTCTGAGGACCCGTCGAGCAAGAGCGCTTCAAGCGCCGGCTTATGGCCACGGCAAATAGCCTAAAGAAAAATCAGCAACAACTTCAAGCTGATCAAGACTTGCTAGCAGACAGATGGACCAAAGTCCTTGCGGCCGAGGAGTACGAACTCAAACACCCCTCCAAGAGTTACCCAAAACGCAGGTTGCTACCTCACCTCGAGGAGGAAGCAATGAAACCTCATTCACCAGTGTATAGTGCGACTGACCGGCCACTGCGTGGCCGAGCCAGAGATGCGTTTCAGCCTGAAGTTCAGCCTGCACCCCGCCGCCACTCAATCAAAAATAATAAGGCCCGGGGCAACACAGGGGACCTACGAGATGTATTGGACAATATAAGGCAAAAATCGCAAGGTCAATATACGGGTCACGGGCACGCGCGTCAACATGGGACGATGATCATCGGTCGGATACACCAAGAGTAAATCCGGTTGGGCCGAATACAACAGACAAGACTCATATGAAGTGCGTCGGGATATAGCGCAGCACAGAGGCGCCGCACACCCCCTATGCTTCACCGATAAAGTTATGAATCACGAATTCCCGGAGGGTTTCAAACCCGTAAATATCGAATCATACGATGGCACAACAGATCCCGCTGTATGAATTGAGGATTTCCTCCTTCACATCCACATGGCTCGCGGTGATGATCTACATGCCATCAAGTACCTCCCACTAAAGCTCAAAGGACCAGCTCGGCATTGGTTGAACAGCTTGCCAGCAGACTCCATAGGCAGTTGGGAGGATCTGGAAGACGCATTCCTGGATAACTTTCAGGGCACTTATGTGCGGCCACCGTATGCTGATGACTTGAGCCATATAACCCAGCAGCCCAGGGAATCGGCCAGACAATTCTGGACACGGCTCCTGACTAAGAAAAACCAAATTGTCGACTATCCAGACACAGAGGCCCTAGCGGCATTCAAGCATAACATCCGTGACGAATGGCTGGCTCGCCACCTGGGCCAGGAGAAGCCGAAATCTATGGCAGCCCTCACAACACTCATGACCCGCTTTTGCGCGGGCAAGGATAGCTGGCTAGCTCGTAGCAACAACACATCGAGGAACCCGGGCACTTCAGATACCAAATATGCGAACGGTAGGCAATGTCGTAACAGACCAAAGCGCCGCAATAACGATGATAACACCGAAGATACGATAGTAAATGCCGGATTCAGAGGCTCTAGATCCAGTCAGCGGAAAAGGCCAATTAAAAGAAGTACTCTGGCTCCGTCTAGTTTGGATCGCATACTGGATCGCTCGTGTCAAATCCATGGAACCCCCGACAAGCCAGCCAATCACACCAACAGAGAATGCTGGGTGTTCAAGCAGGCCGACAAGTTAAATACCGAAAACAAGGACAAGGGGCTGCATAGCGATGACGAGGAGGAGCCCCGGCCGCCGAACACAGGAGGACAGACGGGGTTCCCCCCACAAGTGAAGACGGTGAACATGATATACGCAACCCACATTCCCAAGAGGGAGCGGAAGCATGCACTAAGGGACGTCTATGCGATGGAGCCCGTCGCCCCAAAGTTCAACCCATGGTCTGCTTGCCCGATCACCTTTGATCGCAGGGACCACCCCACTAGTATCCGTCATGGCGGATCCGCCGCACTGGTCCTAGACCCCATCATCGACGGATTTCACCTCACTCGAGTCCTCATGGACGGCGGCAGCAGCCTGAACCTGCTCTATCAGGACATAGTGTGAAAAATGGGTATTGATCCCTCGAGGATCAAACCCACCAAAACCACCTTTAAAGGCGTCATCCCAGGTGTAGAGGCCCATTGCACAGGCTCAATCACACTGGAAGTGGTCTTCGGATCACCGGACAACTTCCAAAGCGAGGAGTTAATCTTCGATATCGTCCCGTTTCGCAGTGGCTACCACACACTGCTCAGATGAACATCATTTGCAAAATTTAACGCAGTGCCGCATTACGCATACCTCAAGCTCAAGATGCCAGGACCTAGGGGGTCATAACAGTAAATGGAAACACAGAACGCTCGCTCCGCACGGAAGAGCACACTACGGCCCTTGCAGCAGAAGCACAAAGCAACCTTTTAAGGCAAACCATTAATTCGGCGTCACAGCCCCCGAACACCTTCAAGTGAGTCCGGAATAAGCTGCAACAGGATCGCCTAGCACGTTCAGAGCTCGCCTAGCAATTCGGCCCCCGTCCCAGTCCCAGTCAAGCGACGAAATCCGCGCCGCGCGTACATAACTACGCACTGAAAATACCATGGATATAGACGGGGGCACGATCAGGGCACATCCCACAATGCAGCTTAACTGCACTAGGGGTTGTATACCTTTATTACTTCTTTTCTCTTTCAGGACCTAACCGCCTGGAAGCTCTTTCCGCTAGTACGATTGCTGGACACATTATGGGAAGCAACAACCAAGGCGGCAAGAAACTAAGATAAACACGGGAACCCCCAGGTGGTCTCTAATAATCGATACACCAGCTTTTTGCTATCCACGCGCAGCTTTCCCTGTATAGGACATTTCGAATTGTCCTACTTTCTGCTTATTGCACTACTTGTACCAGTACGCTTCGACGTATTCTTTAAATAACAATGCATATCATTAGTCTATTATTGCATTTTTATCTTTCTTTGTCTCTTATATGTCCATTCACGACAATCCGCACCCGTACGTTCGGGTACGGTCAGTACGCCAGGGGCTTTTGTTTACCCCATAATACGGCGTAAGAAGTCCGAACACTTTCGACAGTGCGGCACCCTGAACTTATAGCATTACATGCATCAGCTCTGAATCATGTCTTTGGTCAAATGTTGGGTTTGCCCGGCTCCCATGCTTTGGTACCTTACGCTCCGCTATATCGGCTAAGGTAGTGGTGGGAGAACTACTGCGACTGCGTCCCGATTCTTCCGGACGAGCACCTCAGTAGAGAAAGCCGAAAAGTGACTGTCATGATAAGGCGAGAGACTGGTCGCTGTTCGAGAGGTCTCAAGTCCTTAAAGACTTTTTCCGCTTCGGGCGAGGAGCCGGCATTATCCGGCTTAGGCGAGTATAGCGCCCCAAATTCGGCCTTTCCGAACACTAGGGGCTTCACCAAAGTTTAAAATTGTAGACTTCTATGGCTAAGTGAGAGTGATAAAGCCTTATAGTCCGATTGCCTGGTTCGTTGCGCTGAACACCTCCCTTGAAGGACCCAAAAATGGGGTAAAGAGTGCTCAGGTTTATCCCGAACACCCCGGTACTAGTTACATGGGGGCAGAAGCCGACGACTAGCCAACTCTCATATATTATAAACGGCCGCACAGAAGGTAATATTTTAAAACACAAAAAGCATTGCATAGCGCAAATGAACTTGTTTCACATTTCAGGACAACATGAGCGTGATCATTCAAAAATTACATCCCTGGCACATTCATCCGCCACAAGGCGGGAACCCTTCAGGACACTCTCATAGTACATCTCGGGGTGGCGATGCTCCTTGCCCTCCGGCAGCCCCTCCTTCACCAGCTTCACGGCGTCCAGCTTCGCCCAGTGCACCTTCGCCCGGGCAAAAGCCCTGCACGCACCCTCGATGTAGGCTGGCCGCTTTATGACTTCAAGCCGTGGGCAGGCCTCCACAAGCCGCCTCACCAGACCGAAGTAGCTGCCGGACTAGGGCTCGCCAGGCCACATCCGGACTATAAGGCCCCTCATGGCCCGTTCGGCCGCCTTGTGAAGCTCGACCAATTGCTTCAGCTGGTCGCTCAAGGGAATCAGGTGTTCAGTCCTAGTATACTGAGACCAGAACAACTTCTCCGTCGAGCTCCCATCCTCAGCTCGGTAAAACTCCACGGCATCCTGTATACTGCGGGGGAGATCTGCGAACGCTCCTGGAGAGCTCCGAACTCGGGTAAGAAAAAGGAAAGTTTCCTTCACATGCTTGCTTTGCATAATGAATGCCTTACCCGCTGCTATCTTCTTCACCGCATCAATTCCCTGGAGGGCCTTGTGGGCTTCAGCCTTGGCGCTCCGGGCACTTTCAAGCGCCTGTGCAAGCTCGTACTCTCGCGTCTTAGAGTCGAGCTCCAAGGACTCGTGTTTTTGGCGAGAGCCTCGAGCTCTTGATGCACCTCGCCCACTCGTGCTTCTTGCTTCTCCTGCTCGATTCGTTCCTTGGCCGCTTTGTCTTCAGCCTCGGACAACACCTTCTTTAGGGTCGCCACCTCGGTCGTGGCCCCTGACAAATTCATGGTGATCCTATTATTTTACAACCGAACTTCTTTTCAAAAGCGTAGACAAGGTATTGCTTACCTTTGCTCTCCTTGAGCCGCCTCTTGGTAAGGCCAAGCTCGTTCTCGGACCGCTCCAGGTCCTGCTTCAGTGCAGAGATCTCCGCAGTACATGCGGCAGCGGCCAGCAGGGAAGCCTGGACTTACACATAGACATATTTTTATTAGACTCCTGACTCATCATTTGATCCTCTATTCGGCCTTTCTTCTCGAACACCGAACAGAGCATCAGGGGCTACTATCTATGCGGTAATATTTTCTTATATATATTTTGATTGCTTACCTCAAAGCCTCTTAGGAGGCTGGCACAAGCTTCGGCCAGCCCATTTTTGGCGGACTGAACCTTCTCGATCACCGCACTCATGATAGTGCGGTGCTCTTCATCGATGGAAGCGCTGCGAAGCGCTTCCAGCAAGTTGTCCGGTGCCTCTGGATGGACAGAGGACACCGGCACAGGTGGTTGGCCCCCCTTAACGGGGGACCGCCTGCCGGACTCTGGAACCATTGAAGGTTCCGGCGCAGTGTTCGGCTGGGGGCCAAACTCGGAGCCCGTAGGAGCCTCGCTCCCTTGGTACCCAGGGTCCGGGAGGTCGCCTCAAGACGCCTCCAGGACCACCTCCCCTTGGCTCGGTGCCTTTTGAGACAACACCTCGGTGTTGTCCGTAGGGCGAGGGGTGGAAGCAGTCGGAAGAGAACCACTGTTCATATCCGACGAGTCCAAAGAGCCGCTCGACGAGGATACGTCGAGATGAGCTCGGGACGGACTGTATAATCATGCTCGACATGAGGAGAAGCAGTGCAATAAAACATACCATGAAGTACTATGGTGTCAGGACACTTACGACTTCGCCAGGGGCTTGACCCTGGGTAGCCACTCGTCGCCGCTGTCGGCGGCCATTGTGGAACAGTCCGGAGCACGGGTCCTTCCCTTCTTGGACCCTTCGGCCTCTCCGGTTGGGCTGGCCTTCCTTTTCTTGTCTCCCCCATCCGGGGGGACAGAACTTTCCTTCCCCTCCTCGTTTTTATGGGAGGAGGACACGTCGGAGTCATCGTTGGATGAGTCTAATACAACCTTGCGCCGGAGACCCTTTCAGGTCCACGTGGCCTTCTTCTTGGTCTTCTTCGCCGGCACCTCGTAAGGTGCCGGAGTCAGCATCTCCGTCAGGAGAGCATCTGCGGGATCTTCAGGCCGAGGGGCTGGGCAATCAAGCTGCTCCGCTGTCTTTATCCAGTCCTGTTAAAGGCAAGAGAGCTTAGATCCCGCACATCATTTAACCAGGGCAAATAAATACCCTGCGAGGTACAAAAACTTACCGGATTAGCGCGGCGCTTTGCGCTGAGTCCGCGGTCCTCGGCGCCTTTGAACAACACCTTCCAGATGTCCTCGTGCGTTGTGTCGAAGAGTTCTCGCAGCTTTTGGTGCTGGGCTGGGTCGAACTCCCACAAATTGAATGCCCGTCGTTGGCACGGGAGAATCCGGCGGAAGAGCATGACCTGGACCATGTTGACGAGCTTGATTTTCTTGCTCATCATGTTCCTGATGCAGGTATGGAGTCCGGTCAGCTCTACCGAAGAACCCTAGGACAGGCCCTTCTCTTTCCAGGAAGTGATCCGCATGGGGATTCCGGATCGAAATTTGGGGGCCGTCACCCAGTTGGTGTCGCACGGCTCGGTGATGTAGAACCACCCCGATTGCCACCCCTTTATGGTCTCCACATAGGAGCCTTCTAGCCAGGTGACGTTGGGCATTTTGCCCACCATGGCTCCTCCGCACTCTGGCCGACCACCACCTTCGGTTTGACATGGAAGGTTTTTAGCCACAGGCCGAAGTGGGGCTGATGCGGAGGAAGGCCTCGCACACGACGATAAACACCGAGATCTTGAGGATGAAATTGGGGGCCAGATCATGAAAATCCAGCCCGTAGTAGAACATGAGCCCGCGGACAAACGGGTAGAGAGGAAATCCCAGTCCGCGGACAAAGTGGGTAAGGAAAACTACCCTCTCATGGGGTTCGGGCGTAGGGATGATCTGCCCCGCAGCCGGCAGTCGGTGCACGATGTCCGCGGCCAGATATCCGGCTGCCCGTAGCTTTGTGATGTCCTCCGCCGTGACAGAGGAGACCATCCACTTGCCTCCCGCTCCGGACATGACTAGAGTGGTTTGAGGAGAAAGACGCGAACTTGGGTGCTGGAGCTCGAGTGCGCGAGAATGGATAAGCAAGGAGAAGGAGGGCGTGGGTAAAAGGGTGAATCTTTGTCCCTTTATAAGGGTGGAGGAGGCGATGCACCTCCCCACTTACCTGTTAAACTCGCTTACTCCTCGAGCGCCGTAATTGATGGCGTGGTTGGTTACCCATACCCGTATTGATGAGAATCCCGTGATAAGGGGACACGATCTCTGCTTCGACTAGACATGTCAAGAAAACCGCCTCGCGATATGTGCGGTACTGGTTGAGGAAAACGGTTCAAATAATGACCGGGCCATGACATGATGTGACGTTGCTAAATGTGTCAGCAGATTAGATTTGTGAAAATATTATTCTCTCTACGATGGTATATGGAACTTATTTTGCAGAACTGGACACTATCCTTGTGCTCAAGATCTTCTATGGAGTATTCAGAGGAAGAACCCGCCTTGCAATGCCAAAGACAATACTGCGCGCCGGACTCATCGTCATTGAAGCCTAGTTCAGGGGCTACTGAGGGAGTCCTAGATTAGGGGGTCTCCGGATAGCCGGACTATATCCTTTGGCCGGACTATTGGACTATGAAGACACAAGATTGAAGACTTCGTCCCGTGTCCGGATGGGACTCTCCTTGGCGTGGAAGGCAAGCTAGCAATACGGATATGTAAATCTCCCCCCTTGTAACCGACCTTGTGTAACCCTAGCCCCCTCCGTGTCTATATGAACCGGAGGCTTTAGTCCATAGGACAACAGACAATCATACCATAGGCTAGCTTCTAGGGTTAGCCTCTACGATCTCGTGGTAGATCAACTCTTGTAATACTCATATCTTCAAGAACAATCAAGCAGGAAGTAGGGTATTACCTCCATCAAGAGGGCCCGAACCTGGGTAAACATCTTGTCCCCCGCCTCCTGTTACCATCCGCCTTAGACGCACAGTTCGGGACCCCCTACCCAAGATCTACGGGTTTTGACACCCACAAATACCATACATTAATATATTGAATTCGCAAACTATGGCTTTATTCCCTCTTTCCCTACATTCCGGAGGAAGAGTTTCCACCAAAAAAAATATATATTCCGAAACAATGGGCTTTTGATTGTATGGTGAGATAGTAAATTTCCAAAACTTATTATTTCTCTTTGAGTTCATTCCTTCCCACATTTCTTCCACCCATAGCTTGCGTTCATGAAATATTTAAACCTTCCTATTAAGAGTCTTTAGTTATTCCTCTAAAAGATTAGAGTGACTTCCCCCCAAATACACACCATGATTATCTAACATGATATTCCAAGTTAATTCCTCCCACTTATCCTAAGCATGCTAATGTCAGGAGTATCACTTGTAATTTCCTTTGGGGTCAATAATATATTCTAGTATGATCACCAATAATTCCACCATAATCCATTAAAATATTGTGCTCCCACTTTCCACCAGTTTGCCTTTTCCAGATCAAAAACATACCCTTGATCCATTGGAATAATAATTAATAAATTCCTGATGTGTGCTTTGTAGTAGTTGAGAATTTCTTGCCATAATAGAATATTTCTTTCCAGTCTACAAACCATATGGAGTGACCGTGCTAGATAAAAAATGATGTGAACACAATATATAATGCTTCCTTCAAAGAAAAAAAGGGAGTATCAAGGATATTCAGTTCCTCCATTTAATTGTGAAGTATACGGGAGTACTACAACGGTGAATGAAGTTCCATGCTCTTTACATATATATATATATATAACCTCTAGTGGGAGTGTCCAAAAAAAATACCATAAGTACCAAAATAAAAGGTGTGAAACCTTTTTATTTCCTTCCACCTTAAGAAAAGGTACGCAAATCAAAATACTCATTATAGATGCTTCCCAAGTACCACGATCCTCCCACTAAAGTTTAGAATTCCAGAATCAGTAAGCCAATCAATTCTGTTCCATGATATCTAACCAAGTCGTCCATGACAAAAAATAATAAATTCCAAGCACGTGTTCCCATTATCAGCATTCCTCTCCGTGAGTTATCTTCCCCAAATAACAATTTGGGTTGCTAACTTCCAATGGACCGTCAAAAAAGGAATAAACCATTGTGTGAAATTCCATAATGCCCTAATTTTATCATTGAGCAATATTTCCACTCTTCCTTTTCCAAATAGTATTTCATAAAAAATGGGTTTCAAGATAGAACCATAAATTAAGTCCCTTCACATTGAAGTTGCATATAGAGTGTCCTATAACAATAATACATTTCCTCCACCAAGGAGTTTCATGGCAAAATTCCCAGTTTCAAAGTGTATAAGATTTAGCAGCAATGACAAAACACACAAGATATATAATTTCCTTTGGTACCATTAGCTTGCCAATAAAATTGCTATTGTATTCCAGCAATATAAGACATAACCACAATCCAACTAGTTGAAAAAGTACTGACATATACATGTTTAATGAAAACATTAACGATGTGCATACCTTTAAGTGAGAGCAATTTTCCTTAAGTTTCCATGGAGTGTGTAACACCCTCGATGCGACTATAGCTCCCACGTGTCGAGGCACGACTTAGAGACATAATCGCATTGAAGGCATATGTCGCAAGTTAGGCAATCTTCACAACATCCCATGTAATATAAATAATAGGGACATTTACATCTATGCCCTTAACTCGAACCCACTACTCAGTTTTGCCCCTAATTTTTAGGTATGCTCAGTTTTGCCCCTCCGCCGTTAGTTTCACTTATAGAAATGCCCTTCTCTGCCATTACCGTCCGGTCAAAGGTCTTTGACCGTCCTGAAAAAATAGCAAAAAGAATCAAAAAAATATGAAATTTGGTGGGATCGAAGATAGTCATTTCCGCAAGGTGCGTGCACATTTTCATGCCGTTCGGACACTCCGGGAGCTCATGTCAAAGGAAAACATAAATTTTGTACGCATGCGAGCAGTAAATTAAAAAAAATAGAAAAAAATCAAAAAAATATGAAATTTCGTGGGACTCAAGATATTCAGGTGCGCAAGATGTGTGCACGTTTTTGTTGTGTTTGGACATTGTAGGAGCTCGTGGAGAAAAAAAACAAATTTTAGCTCAAAAAACTTTGAAAAAATGCACTATTTTGTTTTTTTTCTCTAGAGCGCCCCGTACATCATTTGATCACCAAAACTTGCAAGCACATTGTGCACTCAAGCCTCTTTGATGCCAAATAAATTCAATTTTTTTTGAACTTTTTTGCTATTTTTTTCGAATTTACTGTTCATAAGCATAAATTATTTTTGTTTTCCTTTGCCACGAGCTCCCGGAGTGTCCAACCAACACAAAAATGTGCACGCGCCTTGCGGACATGACTATCTTCGATCCCACCAAATTTCATATTTTTTTGATTTTTTTGCTATTTTTTGCTAGATGGTCAAAGTACTTTTACCGGACGGTAACGGCGCAAAAGGGCATTTCTATAAGTGACAGTAACGGCGGAGGGGCAAAACTGAGCATACCTGAAAATTAGGGGCAAAACTGAGTAGTGGGTTCGAGTTAGGGGCAGAACTGGAATTGGCCCTAAATAATAAAGGGGAGATAACATAGTTGGCTTACACTCGCCACGTCAATCAAGTACATAAATAACATTACATCATCCAAACATTCATGGCCCGACTACAGCGCCAAAATAAAAGAGAACCCAACATGCGACAATGGTCCCGTTCACCCCCAACTGGGCACCACTACTGATCATCGGGAAAGGAAACATAGTAACGTTGAGAGTCCTCGTCGAACTCCCACTTGAGCTCATACGCATCTCCTGGAGCGGAATCATCAGTCCCTGCATCTGGTGTAATAGTAATCTGTGAGCCACGGGGACTCAGCAATCTCGCACCCTCGCGATCAAGAGTATTTAAGCTTGCAGGTAAGGCAAGGTAAATATAGGTGGAGCTGCAGCAAGCGACTAGCAAATATGGTGGCTAACTTATCCGCAAAAGAGAGCGAGAAGAGGAGGCAAAGCACGAGCGAGAAACTAGAGAACAACCTGCGCAAACAATACTCCAACACCGTGTCCACTTCCCGGACTCCGCCGAGAAGAGGCCATCACGGTAACACACTCAGTTGATTCATTTTAATTACTTAAGGTTCAAGTTATCTACAACCGGACATTAACAAATTCCCATCTGCCCATAACCGCGGGCACGGCTTTCGAAAGTTCAATCCCTGCAGGGGAGTCCCAACTTAGCCCACGACAAGCTCTCACGGTCAACGAAGGAATAGACCTCCTCCCAAGACGTTCCGATCAGACTCGGTATCTCGGTAATTCAAGACAACTCCGACAATGGTAAAACAAGTCCAGCAACACCACCCGCTGTGCCGAAAAATCCCGATAGGAGCTGCACATATCTCGTTCTCAGGGCACACCGGATAAGCTAAGCGTATGAGAGCCAACGTAACCCAAGTTTCCAAGGGACGGCCCCGCACGGTGCTCTAGGTTGGACCAACACTCAGAGGAGCACTGGCCCGGGGGGGGGGGTTAAAATAAGATGACCCTTGAGTCCGCGAAACCCAAGGGAAAAGGCTAGGTGGCAAATGGTAAAACCAAGGTTGGGCATTGCTGGAGAAGTTTTATTCAAGGCGGACTGTCAAGGGGTTCCCATTATAACCCAACCGCGTAAGGAACGCAAAATCCAGGAACATAACACCGATATGACGGAAACTAGGGCGGCAAGAGTGGAAGAAAACACTAGGCGAGAGGCCGAGCCTTCCACCCTTTACCAAGTATATAGATGCATTAAGATAACAAAGTAATATAATGACATCCCAACAAGTAAATAAATGTTCCAACAAGGAACGGCCTCCAATCTTCACCTACAACTAGCAACGCTATAAGAGGGGCTGAGCAAAGCGGTAACATAGCCAATCAACGGTTTGCTAGGACATGGTGGGTTAGAGGTTTGACATGGAAATTTGGGAGGCTTGCAAGCAAGTGGTAGGCATCGTAGCAATGGCATAGCAAAAGAGCGAGCAAACTAGCATAGCAAAGATAGTAGTGATTTCGAGGGTATGATCATCTTTCCTGCACAGTTGTCAGAGTTGACTGGATCCTCGAAAGCAAACTCAACGGGCTCCTCGTTAGCAAAATCGTCTCCCGGCTCTACCCAAACAAGACAAACAAGCAACAAGGATACAATCAACCATGTGCAAACTCAAACAACACGATGCAAAGATGATATGCTATGCGAGATGCGATGCGGGATGCAAAATGCAAGATATGACAGGAAATGCATGAACCTGGTCTCAACTTGGAATTCCAAGTGTTCCACTGGAAAGATGAGATGAAATCGCTTGAAAACGATATAAAGAACGCCGGAATCGGAGTTACGGTTTGGAAATGGCAAGCGATTCAAAATGACACCGGTCTGCGATTTACAGCAAGTAGGCATCTAAATGCAATGAGATGAACATGCTATAGCACCCAAACATGACAACAAAATACATGGCAGGGATGCTTACAAGATTCTTAACATAAGCCTAGCACTGAGCTATGGCCAATTCATCCATTAACAGGTTCAAACAAACATGGCAAAAATGCAAATGGCAAACAGATCTCAGACTTAGTGAAATTAACACTTGTCTGGAATTTCAGATCAGGTAGCCCTCTTCAGAGCAACAAAACTATATGCTACAGGATCTGAACATGGCAAAGTAAAGCATGGCATGGAGCTACTCAAAGAGCTTAACAAAAGTCCCTTAGTGACCTTGAGCCAAAAGGGATCAGAAAATACAATTGCAAGCATGTGAACATAGCAAAAACATAATCAGTTTTCACACTTAGTGAAAACTGACACCTGCTGAAATATAACTCAAGTAGGCATATTTACGAGCTCGATGCACTCACTATGGTGCAAGTCATGGCAATACAAGCATACATCCATCAAGAAGGCACAAAATTCAAGCTAGACATGGCAAGAACAATAGCATAGCATGCACGGATCAACTACAACATCACCGGCAAAATTGCAAACAAGTTGACAATCTGCCCAGATTCACAAAGTAGTAAAAGTAGAGCTCGATTGACTCAAGCTAGGGTGCTCCATAATTGCAAACAAAGACATGGATGGATAGAGCACTACAATATTAACAAAACATCCTTACTGATCATCCTCAAAAGAGGCATGGATCACTAGGAAACAACATGAACATATGGCATCATGAGATGAACAGCTCCAGGACTTAGTGATATTACTAAGTCCCTGAAAACAGAATTAGCAAGTGCACCACTTTGCAAGCTTGCACTAGTCACCACACACATCCTAAAAATACATGGGTTGCACCTCTGGAAAGCAAAACCCTTAACAAAACACATGTAGAGCATCAGGTCATAGCATGCACACATTAATCATGGCAAAAATGACAAAAGTGCTAAACGGAGTAGCAGATCTGACAATTAACTCAAGTAGCCCTCTTTGAATAGCATTTCGGGCATCAAGATGAACTCAAATGAAAATGATGCAATGGAATGAAATGATGTACTCTCTGAGGTGAACATTTTGATGTGCTATATGCATGAATCAGAGCTACGGATGCAAAGTTACGGAGCTGAGAACAGGAGCACTTGAACTGAAAATATCCAGGACTTAGTGAAAAAAATCAACCTCTCCGGGACAGATCTAGGGTTTGCACGGAAAACCGAGGCGCGGTCGGGGCACTGTAGCAGCTCGAGGACCGCCGGAAAAAAAAGGAGCCGCGGCGGCCGGATCTCTCGCCGGAGAGGCCGCCGGCGACGAGGAGGCGGTCGCCCGAAGCTTCACGGAGGCGGGGCGTTGCGTCGCGGGGCGCG